>NW_024962177.1:0-80186 GCF_018350195.1 Panthera tigris | reverse complement strand
GACAATACATTTCATATTAAAAAAAAGAGAAAGAAAGAAAGTAATCAGACTATGAAAATGAGAACAAACCAGACATTGAGCATCTTTTTAACAACAATGAGGATTTTTAAAATGATATAGAAAATAAAAAAGCAGCAAGGAACCCACTAGTTACATTTAAAGTGAAGGAAGGCCAAGAGTTTGACATGCAAATGGCAAAAAATATGGACCCAAACACCACCGATTGTAAATTAGACCTCAGTCTAGTGATTCAGAGAGCCTTTTTGATTTGTGGCTTGCCTGCTGCGATGTGATGAAACGCACGGTTCAAACAAAAAGGGATGATATTTCTGCTGTCACAAACACTTACGAGAAAACAAACCAGTACAAGACTTTTTTCCAGAAGCCATTATATACAGATAATGCCAGTACTCATAACTATAAAAGTATTGATTCTGAATTAGAAATTGTGAGTTCTTCTTCAGCATCTCGTTTTCCAGCATCTGAAGTATATCTAAGTGAAGAATTACATCAAGATATGCAAAGGTTTAAGAATGAGATAGGCATGTCACAAGTAGAGTTCCTGTCTTTGGAAAGAGAGAAAGTTCAACCTCCAAAAGAGATAGAGGTCCGCCTTGCTGTTACTCTTGTTTTTTCTCTTTAGCAATTATCTGATCCATTCTGATTTTCCACTCAAGAGAACAAGAGTGTGCATACAATGGAATTGTCTAAATAAGTAATTGTGTCTGGAAATAGATTATTTCTGCTATCTAACAAATAGGAGTTCAGGAAAACATTCTTATGATTTGTTTTCCTTAAAGTTTCTGTGTCAGTCTTCCAAGTAGTATATGAACTGGGAAACCAACTTAGCTATGTAAGTACCATGTGACCTCATGAACCAGAATAACCAATAAAGAAACTGCTTAAAAAACATAATAATCTCCAGGTTTTTTACAAAACATATTGGCTTAAATATAAATTGCATTTCCATAAACAATAAAATGGGAAAGAAGCAATAACTAAGAGAAGGAATATACACAAATGTTCCCAGCTAAAGCAGTCTATTTATTGCTTCAGTATGTGTCTGTAGACTCTGGGTCTAGGGTTCTTGCTTGTCTAGCAAGACAGCAGCGGGATGGAGGGTTACAATGGGAGAGACAGCTAATGTCCCCGAGAACACAGGAGCCCGGATTAAGGGTCCTTGCTCTGTTTTTATTAGGATCAGAAGGCTTCCAAACATGGTGATGGACGTGCACAAAGAGGCAACCAATCTGTGAACATGAACTCATGGGCATGAGGGAAAGGGGGTTTGAAGATACAGGGTGTTGGGGGTTTGGGTCAATATAAAACAAAATCCTGGCGCCTGGCAGATGGTTGTTAACAGCAGACCTGAGGCAGCTTCTCTGTTTATCTTAGCTAGTCTAGGGGAGAAGAGGGATGCTACCTCAGGATCCACAAGGCACCTTTCTTTTGCTAATTAGCTCCCCTCTGGGCATCTTCACCCTGCAGCCTACAGCCTATAGCCCTATTTACCTGTTTACCTAATTTGGTCCTTCCTTCCTGTGAAAGCAGCTTTCTGCCATAGTACTAAATTGGGGAGTGTGTCCTCCTGCATATCTAATCTGGTTTCCCTCACACACCTTTGTCTTGGAGCCTTTGCCCCGCCCTCTCTCTACTTAGTTACCTAATCTTGTTTACCCAAACTTGGGTGTGAGCATCCTATGGCTTTGTAATATTTTATGCCTGGTTAACCCATCAGTGCAGGCTCAGGGAATTCCTAAGCTTATTGCCCACAAATATATGCAGTCTTGTCTGCTTTACTCACAATCTTGGAACTTAGAATTTCAACATGACCCCTTTGAGATAGGCTCAATAACAGCTATTTGTATTATCACTGCTTTTTTCCCCACATTTTTAAAATCATCATTCTCAGATGTTTCTGTTGAGTCAACCCTTCACTTTATGTTCAATAAAGTATGATACCTTTTGGCCTGTATGATTTTTACCATGTAGGTAGCACAAACCTTCGGCAAAGCTTCAGTATTGAACTCCAAGGGAGAAAACTGAGTTTTGAGATGTGTGGAGTTTAGAAATAGACAAAACCTAGAGATACCCTCCTTTAGAAGAATAAGTAGCTAATCCCCTCGTGCCCTATCAAGGTATTAATTTACTGTGCCAAAGGCACACTTTTCATGCGTCTGATTAATTTAATGAATTTGTGGTCATTTCTCTGAGTCAGCATTCAAGAATTGTATCATCTCTTTTGGCGCCATAGAATGCTAGGTAATGCCACTTTAGGAACTTGGGACAAATCATTTAACCTTTTCGAGTTTTACTCGCGTTATCAGTAGCAAATGGAATTACAGGTGATCATTACGTTTATACCCTCTCCCTATAAAATGTTATGGTTATTGAATGTGAGATTCGGAGAGCATTACTAATGTCCCAGAATTCCACCCTAACGTCCGTTTCACTTTGTTCCTTTTGTGTTGTGGCAAACTTTGGTTCATAAATTTTAGGGGACACTGTCACTGTTTTTGAGAACCTTAGGATCCGAAAGAAAAAGAATTGTAAAAGGCAGTCAGGGAAAGAATAGCTCCGTGCAGAAAGAGGAAAGCTCCCTGTTTTTGTTACTGGAGCACCTCCATGTCCCATGTTTTAAATCTGGCTGTTGTGTAAAACCCAGGTGGTAAGGATAGAAAAGGACAAATTTTGTCTTTTGTCTTTTTATTTCTTTGTATCTCTTGGTCAGATGGGGTGGGGGTGGGTGGGGAATTCTCGGTAGCAAAGTGTGGATATGAATAAGAGTACAAAATTAAGAAAGCCCTTTTAGAAATATTGGTAACTTTTGCTTTTTTTAAATTTCAACAGAAATGAAGCAGAGTTTATAAAAATTACAGTTACTTGTAATGATAAAGTAAACACAAAATATTTTCCTCCATTGAATTTATGACAAACTAAGTGTCAACTGATGAAACTAATGAAAAAACTTCTTTTTATTGACTAAAGTAACAATTACCTTTAGTATCAAGTTCCATTAAAGGTTGAAGAAAAAAAGAAGCACAGAGGAAGTGACATGGAAGTATCAGAAAACATACATGATGCTGCGGCTGCTGGATTAATTCCACAAAGACAGAATGGAAAAACTGATAACCATCAATTGCCTATTGGAGAAAAAAAAGATTCCGATAGGTAAGCCTATAGCAATATTTAAATAGTAGGTCATTGTTATTTTCCTATGCAACAAACTTTTCTAGTTTGAGCTAATGTTCACGATGAACAAATTTCGTATTTTTCGTGGAGATATTTCATCCTACGTGCTAATGAGAAAAATGTAAATACCAACGAGATACCATTTTTTGCAGTCATAGTGATAAATATTTTATTAAAAAAATAACCAAAGTTACGAAATGTGAGGAAAATGACATTCTTAGACACTGTGGCTGGATGAAATTGGTAACTCCTTTTGGAAAGGTGATTTAACGGTGTATTTCAAAATTTCAAATATGTCGGGGCACCTGGGTGGCTCAGTTGGTTAAGCGTCCAACTTCGGCTCAGGTCATGATCTTGCACTTCACGAGCTTGAGCCTTGCGTCAGGCTCTGTGCTAACAGCTCAGAGCCTGGAGCCTGCTTCAGATTCTGTGTCTCCCTCTCTCTCTGCCCCTCCCCTGCTTGTGCTCTGTCTCTGTCACTGTCAAAAATAAATAATATAACATGAGAAAAATATTTCAGGTAGGTCATCCCTTTATTCCAATGGTTTCGTTGCCAGGACTGGGTCCTTCTGAAATACGTGACTTCTACAAGCAAGGGCGTGCACCTGTGCGTGCAAACACACACACACGCGCACACACACACACTGTAAGGGCATTTATTATATATTATTACATATACAAAATAGGACAGATATATTAAGGTTACTTATATAAATATGTTACGTGTATATGTGAAGGATATTTATTATAGCATTCCCATGTCAAACATTTGGAGACAGTCTAAATGTTTATTTTCTTCTTTTGAGAGACAGACAGAGAATGTGCACACTCAGAAGCCCAAGCATCGAGGGGGGGCAGAGACTGAGAGGGAGAGAGAGAGAATCCCAAGGAGACTCCACGTTAACAGTGCAGAGGCCAACACAGGGCTCGATCTCACGACCACAAGATCATGACCTGAGCCAACATCAACAGTCGGATGCTCACCAGACTGAGCCACCTAGGTGCCCCAGAGATAGGCGAAATATCCATTCATTAATAAGGAAGTTAAGTTTCACTTCTCTAAAGTAATGGAATAGGTGACCATTTTAAAAAATGAATTTAGGTCTATGTGTCCTGCTGGTTTAACAAAGTATATTTAAAGCATTTGGTTTGGTTTGATGTCATGTCTTATGCACATTTTGTTAGAATACTTTTAATATCTACTGAATTGCAAAAGGAAGTTCCCTGCTACACTGGCAGTCTACTTCATTACCAACAAAATTGCTAGCTATTAGATTTTTGGTTTTGTTTCCCAGTGCATGAGTGCTCCAATGTTGGACCCTCAGCTTAATCTGAATATTGCCAAGAGGTTTCACGTGGCAACATGTCTCATATTCTATATAAACATTTCATGACCCCTGTGCTATAAACCAAGATGCTGATAATGCAATGAATCGTTTTCATAAAGGTACCTTGCTTGCATTCCATTATCCTGCCTTTTTAGAGAATATATTTCAACATGCACCACACCAATTTTTCAACAGTGCCTTCATGTTATACAATTGATGACAATTCAGTTCCCAAAGTAGGACTATTTTCTGCATTCCCACCCCCTTTTACTTCTGTGTATAAAATTTTAATGGGACTAATTACTTTGGATAGTATGTAATAGCCTGGAGTTAGGTGACTTTTTTAAAAGTGTTTGTTTATTTTGAGAGAGAGAGTGAGCGAGCATGCACACATGAGTGGGGGAGGGGCAAAGAGAGAGGGAGAGAGAGAATCCCAAGGAGGCTCCGTGCTGTCAGTGCAGAGCTCGATGCTAGAGATCCTAGAGATCATGACCTGAGCCGAAATCAAGAGCTGGATGCTTCATGGACTGGGCCACCCAGGTGCCCTTAGAGTTCCATAATTTTTATCAAGCACAAAATACTGCCCTTGAAACTTAGTTTTTCCGTGGTCTTTCTAAGCATGAGAAAAATGGTAATCAGCTTATATAATATTATATATCTAGAAAAATTTTAAGGATTCTTCTCATTGTATAATTTTGTGAGTTATTTAGTACCTTGGTGTGGCATTTAAAAAAAGCAAAACACACACAAAAAAAACTAGTGTCACATATATGCAATTTTAAGACTTCCAAATATTGCAAATTACTACCTAATCATTATGTAACAATTGAAAACTACAGCAATAATAGAAAATTAGATCAACCACGACCATTCCACTTAGCTATGAAATCCTTCAAGAGCCTTCTTCACTCTTTGATCCTGATTTCCCTCCCTCCCATCCACTCTTGAATTCATTGTAGCAATTTTCCCTCTCACTCCTCCAGAATTGTTTTTTCAAGGTTACCACCGATTTTCACTTTACTAAATCTAAACCTAATTTCATACATCTCATTTGACTTAACCTTTCAGAAATATTACACCCAATGGAAAACTCTCTCCTCCCAAGTTCTGTCTCCATGTTGCTTGTAGGATATCACTCACTCACCTGATTTTGCCGCTGCCTTTCTAGTCTGTACACCTCAGCCTGATTTGCTTGTTTCTCCTCGTCCCCCACCTTTTAACCCATTGATGTCTTCCAGGAATTGGCCTTTGATTTTCCTTCTCTTGACTTTTACTATCTTGTATATTCTAATGATCCTCAAGTTTATATCTCCAGCCCGGTTCTCTCTCCATAATTCCAGGCCCGCATATCAAACTGCCTACTTGATACCTCTTTCTGGATAGCTATTGCAAACTTAACATGTCCCAAATTGAACTCCTGATATTCTTTCTTAATATTTGCCTTTCATGTCTTTCCTAATTGGGTTAATAACAGTTCTATGAGTTGCTCTGCTAAAAAACTTGGTATTATCTTTGAGTCCTGTCTTTCTTTTTCTTTCTATTTTTCTTTCTCTTTTTCTTTTTCTTTTTCATACACATCACATCTCATCTGTCAGCGAATCTTGTCCGGTCTTCCTTCAAATATATCCAGAATCCAAACACATCTTCCATGGCCAAGAGACTATCATCTGTTGTTTATATTGGAGTACTAGGTAACTAACTGGTCTTCTTGTTTGTTTGTTTCTTCTTTTGTTTTTCCTCTGTTTCCGTTAATTCTAAACACATTGGATCTAGTAAAATGTAAGTCAGATTGTGTCCTTCCTCTGCTCAAGCCTAATTGCCTTCCATTTCACTCAGAGTACATGCCAAAACTCTTCCTAATGCCGACAAGGCCTATATATGATCAGGTGTCTCCTCCTCTCTCTCTCTCTCTCTCTGATTTGAACTTTTTTCTACCCCTTTCATTCTGTCCAGCCATACTGAATTTCTCACTACTCTTTCAGTACTTTGGACATATGTCTGTACTTGCTGTTGACTCTATCTGGAATGCTTTCCCTCAGATACCTCATGGCTTGCTTTTTCCTTTTTTGTTTGTTTTTTCTTTCAGGTTTTTGCTTAAAAGTCACTTTCTCAGCAAGGCCTTTCTTGGCCATCCTGACTAGTACTTCAACTCCCCTTTTCCCTATAACACCTCAAAATGTGATTTCTCTGCTTTAGTTTTTCTCCTCTAATACTGCATGTTTGGCCTGTGTAGCTTATTGTTATTGTAGGTTTACTTCACTCATGAGTAGGATTGTTATCTGTTCATTGCCATGTCCTCAGTGCCTAGAAAATGTTCTAGTCTATATAGTACTTATTCGGTAATGTTTATTGAGTGAACAGAGTTTAACCTGTGTGTATTGTTTCTAACATAATACTAGTCCTCACTTTTACAAAGTTTGGCATGGGTTCATTCTGACAACTAAACCTGCCAGTTATATACATCTTTGGGGGGGGTTTTGGGCGGCCCAATATTGTGTTTACTTGCGACTTATTCTTTTAGTTGTATTTATGTTAGTTTTAATTATGGTGAAATGTATCAAAGGAATAGCAAACTTCCTTTATATTTATTAAGGAAACTAAAATATGGTGGCAAATTATTATACGACTTTAAAGATTCTTGCCAAAGGATTCTGAGCCCTCAAGATCCGAAATAAAAAGATGAAGTTGGAATTTATCGCTTACAAATAAGAGCGAGCTATGCTGGTTAGGTATAGTCTTTTCTAACAGAGGAGTCTGCTATTCTTATACAGGGTTTGGGGAAGAGTGGAGTTTAAGGATTGGGGGACTTTCAGAAAATTAAATGGTTTGTCATCATTGGAAGCACCATGCTTATTCGGGTGCTTGGAGACTGTTGTGGATTGGTTGGCAGCACACGCTGAAGCATGTGTATTGGAGTGGTTTTTGTCCTTTATTGGCTGTCTTTCAGAAGGAAGGAGCTGAAATGGATTGGTTGGTGAGTAGGGCTGGTGGGCATTGATTAACACGTTTAAAACTGATTCTGGTGGCTTCGTGTTAGGGGGGGTTTTGTTTTGTTTTGTTTTGTTTTGTTTTGTTTTGTTTTTTTCTAAGTTTGCGGTGGCTTTCACCAGATGTTTTCTACTTAAAAGTTGCTTGTATTGACTGGGTTCAAAATGAAAGCCATTTTAAATTCTATAATTACAGATTCATTTTTGATGTTTGGGTCGAGAGGAATTGTTTGATAATTGCTTTCAGAAAGATTCTTCTTTTCTTGGATGTTATTTCAACAAGAAAAGTTATCTGTATAACAGTTTTTTGAAAAAAACACAATTGCTAGTTTTGTTTCTGTTTTTGGTGCTCTTCGGGGCTCATGTTTAAGTCCTAAATAATCTGTGGGAAATTTCATTCTTTTTGGGAATGTACGTAGCTGTATGGTAATAATATTCTGTTGCATGCATTTAGCCCATGAAAAAAGAATTATAATTTTCTTTTTGGTGAATCTCCCAGTATTTTCTATCAGGACTAGATATTAGGCTAAAAGTATACAAAAGTTACCAAATCATTTTTTTTAAATTTTTTTAAACGTTTATTCATTTGGAGAGAGACAAAGTGAGAGTGGGGGAGGGGCAGAGGGAGGGTTCCGAAGCAGGCTCCAGGCTCTGGGCTGTCAGCACACAGCCCGATGTGGGGCTCGAAGCCACAAACCCTTAGATCACAAACTGAGCCAAAGTCATACACTTAATGGACTCAGCCAATATGAGTACTTTTGAATTTTTGAAGTTTTTCCAGATTTATGAGATATAAGTAACATACATCTGTGTAACTGTAAGGTATACCTGTATTAATTTGATACACTTTTATATTGTCAAATGATTACCACAATAGTGTTAATACTTCCATCACCTCACATAATTATCCTTTCTTGTTTGTGATGATCTACTCTTGTAGCAACTTTCAAATGATATGATACAGTATTGTCCACTGTAATCACCATCCTGCACATTAAATCCCCAGAATTTATTAATCTTGTAACAGGTAGTTTGTACCCTTTGACCAATATCTACCCATTTCTCACAGCCTCCTAACCCTGGCAACACCAGTCTGTTCTGTTTTCCGTGCATTTTTTTTTTAATTCCACATATAAGTCAGATCATACAGTATTTGTCTTCCTGTGTCTGACTTCTTTTCACTAAGCATAAAGCCCTCAAGTTTCACTCATGTTGTCACAAATGGCAGGATTTCCTTCTTGCTTGTGGCTGAAAGTATTCCATTGTAAATATATACCATATTTTTTAATGCATGGATCCATTGATGGATGCTTAGGTTGTTTCTTGACTATTGTAAATAATGCTGCAATAAACAGAGGGCTGCAGCTATCTCTCCAAGGTAAGGATGTCATGTCTTTAAGATATATACCCAGAAATGGGATTATTGGCT
Organism: Panthera tigris; assembly: GCF_018350195.1. Lineage (NCBI taxonomy): Eukaryota > Metazoa > Chordata > Mammalia > Carnivora > Felidae > Panthera > Panthera tigris. The sequence goes on along the minus strand of NW_024962177.1, from coordinate 71,250 downwards.
CATATGGAGGTTCTATTTTTAGTGTGTTGAGGAGCCACCATACTGTTTTACATAGTGGCTGTCCCAATTTACAGTCCTGCAGCAGTACAAGGAATTCCTTTCCTGTACATCCTTGCCAACGATATCTCTTGTCTTTTTGGCAATAGCCATTTTAATAGGGCAAAGTGATATCTATATACTGCAGTTTTGATTTGCATTGCCCTGATGAATAGTGATATCGAGCACCTTCTTGTGTACCCTTGGCCATCTGAATATGTTCTGAGGAGAGACGTCTATGAAGGTGCCTTGCCCAGTTTTTAATTATATTTGTTTTTAGCTGTTGAGTTGTACGAATTCGTTACACATTTTAGATATTGACGTTTTTCATATTTGTAGCTTGCGAATGTTTTCATCCTTTCCATAGGTTGCCTTTCCGTCATGTTGCTTGTTTCTTTTGCTGTGCGGAAACATTGTTGATTGCGTCGGTTGTTTTTGCTTTTATTGCTTGTACTTTGGATGTCCTATCCTAAATCATTCGTAAGATCTGTGCCAAGGAGCTTTTATCCTGTGTTTTCTTCTAGGAGTTTTATGATTTAAGATTTTATATGGAAGTCGTTATTTGAGTTTGGGTTAACTTTTGTGAGTGGTGTAAGGTAGAGGCACAGTTTTATTCTGTTGCATGTTAATGTCCACTTTTCTCAGCATCATGTATTGAAGAGATTACCTTTTCTCTTGTGAGTATTCTCGGGTCTCTTAACAAAGAGACTTTATGCATGGGTTTTTAGTTGACTTCATGCATGGGTTTATTTCTGGGTTCTTGATTCTGTTTCATTCATGTTTGTGTTTGTTTTTGTGCAACTTCATACGGTTTTTATTACCATAACTTTGTAATAGTTTGACACCAGCAAGTGTGATGCTTCCAGCTTTGTTCTTCTTTCTTAGGATTGCTTTGGCTATTTGGGGTCTTTTTTGTTCCTTACACATTTGAGGAATGCTTTTCCTATTTCTGTGAAAAAGGTCATTGGAATTTTGACAAGGATTGCATTGACTCTGTAGGTGGTTTCAGGTAATGTGGATATTTAATGATACTAATTTTTCTAATCCATAAACAACGGGGTATCTTCCCATTTGTTTGTGTCTCTGCTGTTTCTTTTCCAATGTCTTGTAGTCTTTACTGTACCTATCTTTCAGAAAGTCCTTGATTAAATTTATTCCAAAGTATTTTGTTCTTTTTGATGTTTGGGGGAAGGGGATTTTTTCCTTATATTTCTTTTTCAGCTATTTCATTGTTAGTGTGTAGAAATGCAACTGATTTCTTGATGTTGATTTCGTAATTTTTTTTACTAAATATAATCTATTGTCAAATTGGTTTCCATACAACACCCACTGCTCGTCCCAACAGGTGCCCTTCTCAATGCCCATCACCCACTTTCCCCTCTCCCCCATCTCCTATCAACCCTTAGTTGCTTCTCAGTGTTTACGAGTCTCTTATTGTTTGCCTCCCTCCCTCTCTGTAACATTTTCCCCCTGCCCCACCCCCCCATGGTCTCCTGTTAAGTTTCTCAGGATCCAGATATAAGTGAAAACATATGGTATCTGTCTTTCTCTGCCTGACTTATTTCACTTCGCATAATACCCTCCAGTTCCATCCACGTTGTTGCAAATGGTCAGATTTCACTGTTTCTCATTGCCAAGTAGTATTCCACTGTATATATAAACCACATCTTCTTTCTCCATTCGTCGGGTGATGGACATTTAGGCTCTTCCCATAATTTGGCGATTGTTGAAAGTGCTGCTGTAAACATTGGGGTACATGTGCCCCTATGCATCAGCACTCCTTATCCGTTGGGTAAATTCCCAGCAGTGCTATTGCTGGGTCATAGGGTAGTTCTATTTGTAATCATTTGAGGAACCTCCACATTGTTTTCCAGAGTGGCTGCACCAGTTTGCATTGCCACCAACAGTGCAAGAGGGTTCCTGTTTCTCCACATCTTCGCCAGCATCTATAGTCTCCTGATTTGTTCATTTTAGCCGCTCTGACCAGCGTGAGGTGGTATCTCAGTGTGGTTTTGATTTGTATTTCCCTGATGAGGAGTGACATTGAGCATCTTTCCATGTGTCTGTTGTCCATCTGGATGTCTTCTTTGGAAAAGTGTCTATTCATGTCTTCTGCCCATTTCTTCCCTGGATTATTTGTTTTGTGGGTGTGGAGTTTGGTGAGTTCTTTACAGATTCTGGACATTAGCCCTTCCTTTATCCGATATGTCATTTGCAAATATCTTCTCCCATTCTGTCGGTTACTTTTTGGTTTTGTTGATTGATTCCTTTGCAGTGCAGAAGCTTTTTATCTTGACGAGGTCCCAATAGTTCATTTTTGCTTTTAATTCCCTTGCCTTTTGAGATGTGTTGAGTAAGAAATTGCTGCAGCGGAGGTCAAAGAGGTTTTTCCAGCTTTCTCCTCTAGGGTTTTGATGGTTTCCTGTCTCACATTCAGGTCCTTCATCCATTTTGAGTTTATTTGTGTGTATGGTGTAAGAAAGTGGTCTAGTTCCATTCTTCTGCATATTGCTGTCCAGTTCTCCCAGAAGAAAGAGACTGTCTTTTTTTTTTTCCGTTGGATACTCTTTCCTGCTTTGTCAGTGCTTAGTTGGCCATACATTTGTGACCCCAGAATAGAGACTTCTGGGGTCTCTATTCTATTCCATTGGTCTGTGTGTCTGTTTTTGTGCCAATACCATACTGTCTTGATGATCACAGCTTTGTAGTAGAGGCTAAAGAGACAGAGTGTGGACAGGGGAGGGGCAGAGAGAGAGAGAGAGAGAGAGAGAGAGAGAGAATCCAAAGCAGGCTCCAGGCTCTGAGCTGTCAGCACAGAGCCCAATAGAGGGCTTGAACCACAAACCACGAGATCATGACCTTAGCCGACGTCAGAAGCTTAACTGACTGAGCCACCCAGGCACCCCTGCATCTTTATGTTAATTTTGTATGCTTCATCCTTTGAAAAGAAAAGCTTTTTGGTGGTATCTTCAGGATTTTCTATATATAAGAACATATCATCTGCAAACAAAGATGGTTTTATGTCTTCTTTTCTGATTTGGATGCCTTTCATTTCCTTTTCTTGCCTGACTGCTTTGGCTAGGACTTCCCGTATCCTGTTGAATAGGAGTGGTCAAGTGGGCAACTTTGCCTTGTTCTTGAACTTAGAGTAAAAGCTTTCAGTTTTTTACCACTGCATATGATGTTGGCCATGGGCTTATCATATTGGACTTCACTATGTCCAGGTGTGATAATTCAGTACCCACTTTATTGAGAGTTTTTATCCTGAAAAGATGTTGAATTTTGTCAAATGCTTTTTCCTCACATGCTGGGATGATCATATGATTTTTTTTATCCTGTTAATGCAGTGTATCAAATGTATTTATTTGACTTGATTTCCGAAGGGTAATTTTGCTGAGTAAAGTATTCTTGATTGGTAGTCTTTTTTCTCTTAGCACTTTGAATATGTATAATCCCACTGCCTCCTGGTATGTAAGGTTTCTGCTGAGAAATTGCTAGTAGCCTTATGAGGGTTCACTTGTAGTCACATAGTCTTCCCTCACTCTTTTTCATTCTTTTCACTTTGTTTTCTGCTGACTGGATAATTTGATAGTTCCTGTCTTTAAATTCACATTTTTTTTTTGCTTGATCCATTTCCTGTCAGTGATCACTCTTGCTTTATTCATCTCCTTCATTATACACTTCAGCTCCAGGATTTTTGTTTAGTCAGTTTTTACTATTTCCAGCTCTTTGTTAAGCTTCTCATTTTATTCATAGAGTGTTTTTCTGATTTTAATGAGTTGGCTTTTTGTGTTTTTCTTGTAGCTCACTGAGTTTCCTGAAAACTGCTGTTTTTGAATTCTCTTTTGAATAAATTACAGATCTCCATGTGTTTCCGATTGATTCCTGGAAGATTATTGTGATCCTTTGATGGTATCATATTTCCTTGATATTTTATATTCTTTGCAATTTTGCATTGCTGTCTTTGCATTTGAAGTAGCAGTCACCTCCTCCAGTCTTTAATGACTACCTCTTCAGTGTGTCCAACCCTGATTTTTTTGCTCCAGTGGTATGCTGGAAATTCTCTGCAGGACACCTGGTTTTCCAAAAAAGGCTCTCTCATCCGCGGCTGATTATCCTAGACAGTGTTTTCTAGGGAGGGACTCCCAGATGTGGCTGAGAGGGAGGGACTGGAGGCACTTTATGGGCTATTGCTAGGTCCACAGTTTAGACTGTAGTATGTATGCCTGTTACCTGATGCACGGGTAGGCAAGACTTTTCCTCGGTCCCTCGGAATATGGTGCTAGATTCCCACAGCTCCTGCAAAGGTAGTTTTGCCCTTGGGTGGATAAGATGCCAGTTTGTTGCAGGTGGGGAGACGCAACAAGGTACATCTTACTCAGCTATGATACTGATATCACTCTGACATATTGGGTATTTTAAAAGTAGTTTTGCCCCTAAGATATTTCCCTGATTTCTTCTTTCATGTTATATGGACCTCATGCTATTTCAAAACTTTGTTGAAATGAAGCATTTTTATATTTAAAACAAAAGCCGAAAATATAGCACAAATCTAGTTATTACTCCCATGTCTGAGTCAGAATTTCTTTCCTGACTCTTACTACTTGGTTCCATGTATCTTATGCTTTTTTTCCAGGTTCCTAAAAGTATACTTTTCCTTTCAAGGCACCTAGATGACATCTATGTAATCTTTGTGCTTACATTCTAATCTCTAAGAAAATGGTTTTCTCCCGTTTCTTTTCCTGGTGACCTCTCCTGTTTCCTTTCCCTCTTCAATAAAGCCTTTCTTGTTCTCACTTACAGCTTTTCACATGTCAATTCTTACAAATCACATTGTATTATAATTGTATATTTATCTGTGTTTGAAGCAACAGATGAGTATTTCCTTGTATGTGGTTGGTATTTCAGCACTGTCCTCTGAATTAATAAATTAAGTCAGAATGGTAAAATTCAGAACTTGATGAAAATTGTCTTTTTATTCTTTATCAGCAAAATTATTAGAAAACTTTGGCTTTTTTATGGCTTTTTAATGGCTTTTTTTTTAAGGAGTGAAACTGGTTTACATATGAAGAAGTTAAAGGAAGGTGAAAATGAAAAAGGGACATCAAAAGGATCTGTGATCACACCAGTGTTGAAGAAGGCCGATTCCCTAACTGGTGGTCCACTACAAAAGAATGATGGCAGCCATTTCAGTGAAAAGGATCAGCATGAAAGCAGGTAAAATCTATAAATTCTTTATGTGCCTGTGAAGGAATTTTAGCAGTGATTACCTTTTGTGGAAATAAGATGCTGTAGTGTAGGTAGGTCCAAGCTAAAGCAAGAAATAACTCAACATATCAAACACACTGCTTGAAAAGTTGTGATGAGGGTAAGTGACTTTGTCAAGGAGCAGTTTCAGTAGTCACCATGGAAGCGTGGAAGATGAGTAAGTGTAAACAACTCCTTAGAGCATTTTAATTGGGAAAGGTAATAGAGAAATGGATGATAACTGAAAAAGAATGTGAGTTGCAAAGGCATTTTCTTGCTCTTTTTATTTTAAGATGGGAGCTTTTAGAGTATGTATGCTGTTGGAAATGATCAATAGAGATAGACATGGTTAGTTAATTTAATTTTGTTTGCGTTTCCAAACATTAGGAAGTTTGTTGAGTGTATTACAGTATCTTTTAAAGATTATAGTAACTGTCTTTAGTACTCCTATTCATGTAATTTTGTGGAAGAAGTTGGTTTATTCAGAATTGGTTCCACAATGGGGTATTCTCCTATAATTGAATGTGCAGATTTAAAAATATATATATGTATGTATGCAAGTATATATATATATATATGTATGTATATATATATATATATATATATATATATATATATAATGTATACCTGTGTATAAATTCTATATGTATATTTAAGTATTTGTGTGTGTGTATGTGTATATATATATATATATATATATACACACACACACACACTCACACTTATAATAAATGTATGCAAACACTGAGGCCATTCTGAACAGAACTAATCCTTCCTTGATGATTTTAGATATTCAGTGCCTTTGATAGCGTCATGAATAGCTATGATTTTGTTAGGGACTTGAAAGTATCTGGTTATATCAAGTTAATATTTATTTACTTTCTGGGGAAAGGGGAAGATTTTGTTTCTTTACAATTGGAAAATAAACTAGTAACCCATGACAGATTATTCCTTTTGGACTGGAAAGCTCTAAATTACAAAAGCCATGCTTCCTGTACCAACAGTGTCATTGACACAGATTATATGTTCAAGAAGTATGTGTTGAATGTGGGAATAAACAGTTGAATGAACAAATGAATGCCTGTTGATGAACTTCTGTAGAAGAAGCAAATCTGCAGTTTATTGAAAGTAGATTTCCAATATTGCCTAGGCATAAAGTCTCTTAAAAGAATGTGTAAGATTCAGAAATTGTTATGTACAGCTATAGCTAGAAATAGAATAATAATGTAGATTCATTTGCTATTATATTAGTTAGAAACACTTAAGTATTACTTTAACCACATGTTATCAAACACATGCTTTGAAGGCACATTCCTGGGTTTGAATTCAGGGTGTGTTCTTGGCCAGCGATTAGGGCTTCTTGGGCAAGTCACTTCGACTTTCTGTGCCTCATTTTCTTCCTGTGTACAATACCGACTATAATATCCTACTTCATAAGATTGTTGTGGGGCTTCAAATACCTTGAAGACATGTAAAGTGCTCATAGTAATGCCTAGAGAGTAGTTGCACAGTGAGTCTTCAACACGTTAATATCACGATTGTTAAAAAGGGGTCCTTTCATATAGGGACTTAACTTGCACTTTCCAAATAGGTTTTAGTGCTTGTAAAAGCTTATTTTTAGTAAAAATGGCCACAACAAAAACAATGGTATCATGCCTATCAAATAATGCAAGTAGCCTTAGGATTTTCCTTTGCTTTTGTTAGTTTTTATCTAAATTTAGTACTTTGTTGTTCTCGCTTCAGCAGCACATATATTACAACTGGATACGTCTAATCCTTTGTTAATATTAGTAGTAGTATATTTTCTATGCTGTTTAATGTTACTCTATTGTTTAATCCCCTTTGTAGAAAATTAGTTTCAAATGCAGAGATTTTATATCAGAAACAATAGGTTTAAGTATTCTTTGTATTTTAAGTATTTAATATTTGCCTGAAAAGAATTGTTGGGTTTTTTTCAGACCTGCAAAGAAAATTTCTAAGAAAAAGAACAAGGTAAGAAAAATAGACAATGTAATTTTATTTTATTTATTTATTTTATTATTATTTTATTATATTATTTTGATAAATATTTATTAGAGATATTGTTCGGTGGTAAAAAAAATACTTTATGAAAGATGTAGTGAAAAAACAGAAAATCTTCCTTTGTTGTAGAGACATTTGCTGTGAAAAAGTTACTTAGAAATACTAGCTATTGATAACGGTGTCTGTTTGATAAAAATCCGTTCTTTTAAAAAGTCTCTGTGATTTCGCTTTTAAATGTTTATTCACTTATTTTTAAAATGTATTTTGAGAGAGAGCATGCACAAGGGGGGGAGGGGCAGGGGGAGAGGGGGAGAGAGAATCCCAAGCAGGCTCCATGCTGACATTGTGGAGGTCAACGTGGGACTCAAACTCAGGAACCCTGAGGTCATGACCTGAGCCACAATGGAGTCGGATGCTCAACCGACTGAGCCACTCAGGTGCCCCTGTGTTTGCTTTTATAAAAAGATGGGTATTTATCGCTTCTCTACACCCTGTATATTTTATAAATATTTGGGGGACATTTTGAAATGGTATTCTTTATTTGTAGGTCAAAAAGCAAATTACTTCTATGGATGACCTTGTCGACTTCATTCAGTCATCTGAATCTGAAACAGCCTCAGAGGATTGTGAGTTGCCTTACTCTAAGAATTTCATGTTGCTGATTGAACAACTTGGCATGGATTGTAAAGGTAGGAAGGCTTTTTACGTATATGGCTGTAGTGATAGGTGCACACCTTGCCTAGTACTGCACCATAGAACACTGCTGTATTGTAGAGCTGCTCATCTCAGAAATATGTTTTATATTAAAATAAAAGGAGAACTATTGTATCCTCTCAGCCAAAGAGTCATCATTTCTACTGTACCTTTCTTAGTGGAAATGGCACATCTAACGTGTTTGTTAACTCTGCTTCTCTTCTGTGCCTTCACCCAGGTCAGGTCATTATTTTTCTCCTAGATGACTGAGATAACCTCAGGACCGTTCTCCCTGCCGTTCAACCTCCCAGGACCTTGGTCTGCACTGCAACCATAATTATTATATATTTTTTAAAAAATGTGTATTTCTTCATGTTACCTCCTTGCTTAAAGCTTAGCTGTTACTTCTCATTGCTATTAGGTTAAAAGGCCACAGTCCTCTGGCTTCATCTTGCATTGTTTGACATCCTTCTTTCCGTCTGTGTCTTATCCACTGTTTTAGACGTTTCTTCCTGTGAAAGAGCTTTTCGTTTCCAACAGCTTTAGTTAGGTAAACTGCACATATATGAAGTGTGTCATTTGATAGTTTTGACATATGTTTACACGTATGAAACGATAACCGCAATCCAGACAATTAACATATTCATCACCCTTAAAAATCTCATGTCCCTTTATATTCCCTTATTATGAAGCTGCCAAATCGTTTTCTAAAGGAGTTGTACCGTTTTCCATTCCCACCAGCAGTCTGTGAGAGCACCAATTCCTACATACATATTCATGAACACTTAATATTGTCAGCTTTTTAAATCCTAGCCATTCGGATGGATATTTTATATATCATTATGGTTTGAATATACATTTTCCTAATAACTGACGATGTTGACCATATTTTCACATGCTTGCTTGCCATCTGTATATCTTCTTTGAATTGTCCAAATCGTTTTTTATTTTAAAAATTTGTTTGTTTTCTTACTTGTTGAGTTTTCAGAATTCTTTGTATATTCTAGACACAGTTCCTTCTTATTTTGTTTTCTTTTTTTTTTTTGTGGTTGTTTTTGTTTTTGTTTTCCATTGAGGCATTTTATTTGCACATACGTATTACATCCCTAGAAAAAGAATCCCAGGATTTCTCCTTCTGTGTGTTTTCATCTTGCTTCTTCATGGTCCATGACTGTAGCTGAGGTGGTCAGTATAATGAAATCAAACTGAGCAGATTATTCTGCCATTTTTCTAGATCTTTGCATTGTCCATCAGTTCTGGGGCCAGTCACTCGATGCTTGCTTAACCTGCCTGTGAGGTTCACAACAATTTTCCCAACTCTGTGATCATCAATGATTTTAAATTCACCAGTGTAACCATGCTTCATCATCACAGTTAGAAAGTGGACAATGTCTTTGGAGCACGGCCTAGTAAGAACCTGGCGTTTGCTTCTCTTTTCAGTATTGTTATGCTTTGGGGAGCATCTGCCATGACATTCACATGCATCATGATGGTGGCACAGAAAGATGGTGGAAAGAGCTAGATACAGTTCCTTTATCACCTCTCTTTTTTTTTTTTGCAAGGTTTTTCTTGTCCCAGTCTGTGACTTTTCCTTCTCTCAACAGTGTTTTTGAAGAGCAGTTTTTCTTTTTGGTGAAGTCCAGTGTACGCATTCATTTGTTCTTGTATGATTGTAGGTTTTGGTTTCCATATCTAAGAAATCTTTGCCTAGCACAAGGTCACAAAGTTTTTCTCTCATGCTTTCTTTTAGAAGTGTTATAGTTTGAGGTCTCACATTTAGATCTATGACCCATTTTATATTCTTTTTTTATGATATAAAGTATGGATACAAGTTCATTCTTTTGCATATGGATATCCAGTTGTTCCAGCACCGTTTATTGAAAAGGCTGTGTTTTCTCCACTTTATGCCATTGCTCCTTTGTCATAATCAGTTGGCCATATATGTGTGGGTTTATTTATGGGCTCTATTCTGTCTCATTGATCTCTTTGGCCATCTTTGGACCAATATTATGCTGTTTTAATCACTGCCAGCTTATAAGAATTTTTGAAATCAGGTAGTGTTAGTCGTCCTGCTTGGTTCTTTTCAGTGTTCTTTTGCTACACTGGATCCTTTGCATTTCCATGTGAATTTTAGAATAGTTTGTCAGTTTCTTAAAAAAACAAACAAACAAAAAAACCCCCAACTCTGGTGGTCTCCGGGAAATGAAGTTTAGATTATGTTGAATCTACAGATTTATTTGGGGAGAATTGACTTCTTGACAATATTGAATTTTTTAACCCCTGAACAGAGGATGTATCTCTCCCTTGATATAGGTCTTTTAAAATTTTCTCAGTAATATTTTGTAGTTTTTAATGTATAGGTCTTTCTGTCTTTTATGATATTAACTGTGATTATTTTTTATTTTCAGTGCAGTTGTAAATAATATATCTTAAATTTAAATTTTTTTGTACTGTTTACCCTTGAGAGAGAGACAGAGCATGAGTTGGGGAGGGGCAGAGAGAGAGGGAGACAGAATCTGAAGCAGGCTCCAGGCTCCAAGCTGTCAGTACAGAGCCGACGTGGGGCTTGAACTCACCAACGTTGAGCTCATGACCTTAGCCAGAGCCCAGCGCTTAACCAACTGAGGCACACGGGCGCCGTGAAATTTTAATTTTTGATTCTTTATAGCTAGTATATAGAAATACAGTTGATTTTTGTGTAATGATTCTGTATCTTCCAACCTTGATAAATTTATATGTATACATATATTTAATTTAATTTTTTTTTTCAACGTTTTTTATTTATTTTTGGGACAGAGAGAGACAGAGCATGAACGGGGGAGGGGCAGAGAGAGAGGGAGACACAGAATCGGAAACAGGCTCCAGGCTCTGAGCCATCAGCCCAGAGCCCGACGCGGGGCTCGAACTCACGGACCGCGAGATCGTGACCTGGCTGAAGTCGGACGCTTAACCGACTGCACCACCCAGGCGCCCCAATATATATTTAATTTTAGAGAGAGTACATGAGCAGGGGAGAGGGGCAGAGAGAGAGAGACAGAGAGAGAGAGAGAGACAGAGAGAGAGAGAGAGACAGGGAGAATCTTAAGCAGTCTCCATGCTCAGTGCGAGCCTGTCATAGGGCTCCATCCCATGACTCTGGGATCATAGCCTGAGCTGAAATCAAGAGACACTCAACCGACTGAGTCATCCATGTACCGCTATAAATTCATTAATTCTAGTAGCATTTTTCTTAATTCTGTCAGATTTTCTACATAAGCAAAGTTCATTAAAATTCATTTTTAATTACTATTTTACTAACAATGGTAAATATTGTAGACTTGTAGCTAATACATTCTCTGTCGCAACTAAACAGCTTTGCCATTGTACTATAAGGTTAGTCAATAGATACTGCATACATTAATGGACATGGCTGTATTGTGATAAAATTTAATTTACCAAAACAAGTAACGTGGCCCACAGGTGGGAGTTTGCCAACTTCTATTTTGTGACCATGGCATTGCTATAGAGACAGTTTCACTTCATTTTCTATTTGGATGTCCTTTGTTGCTTCCTCTTGTTTGATTGCGTTGGCTAGAACTGCTAGTATAGTGCTGAAGAGAAGAAGTCATTCAGTGAATGTCCTACTTGTCTTCTTCCTGATCTTCTAAATGCATTCAGTTTTTTACCATTACATGTAACGTTAGCTGTAGAGTTATCATGAGTTGTTTTGTTTTGTTTTAAATCATATTGAAGTTCCCTTGTATTCCAGGACTGCTGAAAGTTTTTATCTGGAATGCGATGTTGAATTTTGACAAGGGACTTATTTAACCTACGGAGATGATCATATAATTTTCCTTTTTTAAAAGTTTGTTAATATGGTGAATAACACTAATTGGTTTTTGAATCTTAAACCAACTCTGCATTTCTTGGATAAAAACCATTTGGTCATAACAAATTTTCCCTTAGTGTATTGTTAGATTCCACCCCCCCCCCACACACACACACATGGCTATAGTTTAATTAATTAATTAATTAAATATAATTTATTGTCAAGTTAGCTAACATACAGTGTATACATTGTGCTCTTGGCTTTGGGAGTATATTCCCATGATTCATTACTTACATACAACACCCAGTGCTCATCCCAACAAGTGCCCTCCTCAATGCTCATCACCCATTCTCCCCTTTACCCAACCCTCCATGAACCTTCAGTTTGTTCTCTGCATTTAAGTGTTTCTCATGGTTTGCCTCCCTGTCTGAAATGATTTTTCCCTCTTCTGTTCCCCCATGTTCTTCTGTTACGTTTCTCAAAATCCACATATGAGTGAAAACATGGTATCTGTTTTTCTCTGACTGCCTTATTTCACTTCACATACTACCCTCCAATTCCATCCATGTTGTTGCAAATGGCACGATTTCATTCTTTCTCACTGCCAAGTAATATCCATCGTATATATGAACCATGTCTTCTTTACCCATTCATCAGTGGATGGACATTTGGGCTCTTTCCATAATATGGCAATTGTTGATAGTGCTGCTATACACGTTGGGGTACATGTGCCCCTTTGAATCAGCACTCCCGTATCCCTTGGATAAATGCCTAGTAGTGCAATTCCTGGGTTGTAGGGTAATTCTATTTTTATTTTTTTGAGGAACCTCCACACTGTTTTCCAGAGCAGCTGCACCAACTGTGCATTCCCATCGACAGTACAAGAGAGTTCCCATTTCTGCACATCCTCACCAACATCTGTTGTTTCCTGAGCTGTTAATTTTATCGACTCTGACCGGTGTGAGGTGGTATCTCAATGTGGTTTTGATTTGTATTTCCCTGATGATGAGCGACGTTGAACATCCTTTCATGTGCCTGTTGGCCATCTGGATGTCTTCTTTGGAAAAGTGTCTATTCATGTCTTCTGCCCATTCTTTCCCTGGATTATTTGTTTTTCAGGTGTTGAGTTTGGTAAATTCTTTATAGAGTATGGATACTAATCCTTTATGTCATTTGCAAATATCTTCTCCCGTCCCATTGGTGCCTTTTAATTTTGTGGATTGTTTCCTTTGCAGTGCAGAAGCTTTTTACCTCGATGAGGTCCCAATAGTCCAATTTTGCTTTTATGTCCCTTGCCTTCAGAGATGTGTTGAGTAGAAGTTGCTGTGGCCAAGGTCAAAGAGGTTGTGGCCTGTGTTCTCCTCTAGGGTTTTGATGGTTTCCTCTCTCACATTGAGGTCTTTCATCCATTATGAGTTTATGTATGGCGTAAGAAACTGGTCCAGTTTCATTCTTCCGCATGGTGCTGTCCAGCTCTCCCAGCACCATTTGCTAAAGAACCTATCTTTTTTCCATTGGATACTCTTTCCTGCTTTGCCAAGGTTTAGTTGGCCATACATTTGTGGGTCCATTTCTGGATTCTCTATTCGGTTCCATTCGCCTTTGTGTCTCTTTTTGTGCCGATAGTATACTCTCTTGATGATTGCAGCTTTGTAGTAGAGGCTAAAGTCTGCAATTGTGACGCCTCCAGCTTTGGTTTTCTTTTTCAACATTACTTTGGCTATCTGGGATCTTTTGTGGTTCCATACAAATTTTAGGATTGTTTGTTCTAGCTCTGAGAAGAGTGCCAGTGCAGTGTTGATTGGGATTGCATGGAATGTGTAGATTGCTTTGGGTCGTATCGACATTTTCATAATATTTCTTCTTCTAGTCCATGAGCATGGAATGTTTTTCCATTTCTTTGTGTCTTCTTCAATTTCTTTGATATTTTTCTATAGTTTTCAGGATACAAATCTCTTATATCTTTGGTTAGGTTGATTCCTAGGTATTTTATGGTTCTTGGTGTAATTGTAAATGAGCTCAGTTTCTTGATTTCTCTTTCTGTGGCTTCATTATTGGTATATAGAAGTGCAATCAATTTCTGTGTGTTGATTTTTGTATCCTGTGACTTTGCTGAATTCATGTATCAGTTCGAGCAGCTTTTTGGTGGAGTCTTTCAGGTTTTCCATGTAGAGTATCATGTCATCTGCGAAAAGTGAAAGTTTAACTTCTTCTTTGCCAATTTGGATGAGTTTTATTTCATTTTGTTGGGATTGCTGAGGCTAGGACTTCCAACACTATGGTAAACAACACTGGTGAGAGTGGACATCCCTTTCATGTTCCTTATCTCCGGTGGGGGTGGGGCAGGAAGTTCTCTGTTTCTCCCCATTGAGGATGCTATTAGCAGCGAGCTTCTCATATATGGCTTTTATGATGTTAAGGTATGTTCCTTCTATCCCAACTTTCTTGAAGGTTTTTCTTAACAAAGGATGCCGTAGTTTGTCAAATGTTTTTTTCTGCATTTATTGACAGGATCATATGGATGATCGTATCCTTTCTTCTATTAATGTGATGTATCATTTTGATTGATTTGCGAATATTGAACCAGCCCTGTAGCCCAGGAATGAATCCCACTTGATCATGGTGAAGAGTTCTTTCATGCACTGCCGAATTGGATTTGCTAGTGTCTTGTTAAGAATTTTGGCATCCATGTTCATCAGGAACATTGGCCTGTCATTCTCCTTTTTAGTGGGGTCTCTATCTGTTGGGGAATCAAGGGAATGCTAGTTTCACAGAGTGAGTCCGGAAGCTTTTCTTCCATTTCTTTGTTCAACAGATTGAAAAGTATAGGTATTAACTCTGCTTTCAATGTCTTGTAGAATTCCCCTGGGAAGACTTCTGGCCCAGGACTCCTATTTATTGGGAGATTTTTGATAACTGATTGGATTTCTTTGCTGGTTATGGGTCTGTTCAAATTTTCTATTTCTTCCCATTTGAGTTTGGGTAGTGTGTGGTTGTCTAGGTATTTGTCCATTTCTTCCAGGTTGTCCAGTTTGTTGGCATATAAATTTTCGTAGTATTCTCTAATAATTGAATTTCTGTGGTGTTGATTGTGATCTCTCCTCTTTCATTCATGATTTCATCTCTTTGGATTCTCTTTTCTTTCTGAGAAAGCTGGCTAGGGGGTTATCAAGTTTATTTCTTCGTTAAAAAAAAAGCAGCTCTTAGATTCACTGATCTGTTCTACCCTTTTGTGTTTTGTGTTTTGTTTTTTGGGGTTTTTTTTTGGATTCTATAGTGTTTATTTCTGCTCTAATCTTTATTATTTCTTCTAATGGCTGTAGGGTTTCTTTGCTCTTCTTCTTCTAGTTTCTTTAGGTGTGAGGTTCGATTTTGTATTTTGGATTGTTCTTATTTCTTGAGAAATGCCTGGATTGCAATGTGTTTTCCTTTTAGGGATGCCTTTGCTGCATCCCAAAGGGTTTGGACTGTCATGTTTTCATTTTCATTTGCCTCCATATTTTTTAAATTTCTCTTTTCATCGTCTGGTCGACCCATTCTTTCTCCAATAGGATGTTCTTTAACCTCCATGCGTTCAGAGGCTTTCCAAACTTTTTCTTTTGTTTGATTTCAAGTTTCATAGTGTTGTGATCTGAAAATATGCATGGTATGATCTCAGTTCTTTTATATTTATTGAGGGCTGTTTTGTGACCCGCTGTGTGACCTGTTTTGTAGAATGTTCCACGTGTACTCGAGAAGAATGTGTATTCTGCTGCTGTTGGATGAAAAATTCTGAATAGATCTGTCAAATCCATCTGGTCCAGTGTATCCTTCAAAGCCTTTGTTTCTTTCTTGATTTTCTGCCTAGATGATCTGTCCATTGTTGTAAGGGAGTATTAAAGTCACCTACAATTTCCATATGATTATCAATAAGATTGCTTATGTTTGTGATTAATCGATTTATATATTTGTGGGGTCTCAAGTTGGGGCCACCAACATTTACAATTGTTAGCTCTTCTTGATGGATAGATCCCTCAACTATGACATATTGCCCTTCTTCATCTCTTGTTAGAGTCTGTAGTTTGAAATCTCATTTGTCTCATCTAAGTATGGCTACTCCAGCTTTCTTTTGACTTCCAGTAGCATAATACATGGTACTCCATTCCCTAACCTTCAATCTAATGGTGTCCTCATGTCTAAAATAAGTCTCTTGGGGCGCCTGGGTGGCTCAGTCGGTTAAGCGTCCGACTTCAGCTCAGGTCACGATCTCGCGGTCCGTGAGTTCGAGCCCCGCGTCGGGCTCTGGGCTGATGGCTCAGAGCCTGGAGCCTGTTTCCGGTTCTGTGTCTCCCTCTCTCTCTGCCCCTCGCCCGTTCATGCTCTGTCTCTCTCTGTCTCAAAAATAAACATTTTTAAAAAATTAAAAAAAATAAAAATAAAATAAAATAAGTCTCTTGTAGACAGCATATAGATGGATTTTGTTGCTGTTGTTGTTGTTGTTGTTTTAATCCATTCTGATACCCTGTGTGTTTTGATAGGGGCATTTAGTCCATTCACATTCAGAGTGATTATTTAAAGATATGGATTTAGTGTCATTGTGTTGTCTGTAGGTTTCATGCTTGTGGTGATGTTTCTGGTCCTTTGTAGACTTGGCAACATTCCATTCACGTAGTCTTCCTGCGGATCTCCTGCAGGGCTGGTTTAGTGGTCATGAGCCCTTTTAGTGTTTTTCTGGGAAAGCTCATCTCTCCTATTCTGAATGACAGCCTTGCTGGAGAAAGGATTCTTAGCTGCATATTTTCCTATTCAGCACATGGACTTTCTCCTACCATCCCCTCCTGGCCTGCCAAGTTTCAGTGGACAGGTCTGCTACTACCCATATGTGTCTACCCTTGTATGTTAAGGCCCGTTTGTCCCTTGCTGCTTTCAGAATTCTCTCTTTCTCTTTGTAACTTGCCAGTTTCACTATGATATGCTGTGGAGAAGACCTATTCCTGTTGAATCTGAAGGGAGTTGTCTGTGCCTGCTGGATTTGGATGTCTGCTTCCTTCTCCAGATTAAGGAAGTTGTCACCTATAGTTTGTTCAAGTAAACCTTCTGCCCTTTTCTCTCTCTCTTATGCTGGAACTTTGATGATATGGATATTATTACATTTCATTGAATCACTTAGTTTTCTAATACTCCCCTCATGGTCTAATATTTTCTTATCACCCTTTTTCTTGGCTTCATCATTTTCCATAATTTCATCCTCTATGTCACTTATTCTCCCCTCTGTTTCCTCCATCCTTGCCATTACTGCATCTAGTTTATTTTGCATCTTATTTCCAATATTTCTTAATTGTTGTGACTATTTCTTAGTTCCTTGATCCCTGCAGCAATAGATTCTCTGCTGTCTTCTATGCTTTTTTGTAAACTCAGCTGTTAATCTTACAACTATTATTCTAAATTCTTGAACCAATATATTTATTGTCTATATCTGTTTTGAGCAGTTCTCTAGCTGTCATTTCTTCCTGGAGTTTCTTTTGATGAGAATTCTTCCATTTCATCAGTGTTCAGTACTTTATGTGTTTTCCTACTTGTCATGTGTCCTGCACCTGAAAGCACTACTATTTTAAAAAGGGGTCATACACTGTCCAGGGCCTGGCCCTTCAACAGGTATTTTTGGAGTGTGTTTCATACTCTCTGTTGTTGTGACTCTGGTTGCTTTATTTCCCTACTCCTATTGGTGGGTTGGCCATTCCACTAGGTGTGCTTAGATTTCTTCATAATGTAACCTTGGAAAAGAATTTAAAGAGGGGGGGGGCGGTGGTGATGGAAGATGTCTTATCCCATACAAAGGGAGAAATGACAGGGGCAAGGGAAAAGAGAAGAAGACAAAAAATTGACCAGGCAGAGAATCAGAGAAACTATACAACTTAATCCAAGGAGGGAAGAGAGAGACACACAAACACACACACACAGAGAGAGAGAGAGAGAGAGAGAGAGAGAGAGAGAGAGAGAGAGAGAAAAGTAAAGAAGAAGGAGATACAGAAGAGGTGCAGAAAATATAGATTAAAAATCTCCATGACCTGGCAAGTTGTCCCCCTGGGCCCCTGGAGATGTTTATGTCACTCTGTAGCCCGGATTCCTATATTTCCACATCTTCTTGCCTCACTGCTGTGTTTGAGGGATGCGGTAATTTCACGTCCCCCTACTTCTCTGTCATGCTGACTCACCCCCTCTTTAATGTAGTGTTAGATTTGATTTGTGGATGGTTTCTTCAGAAATTTTACTCCCATGTTTATGACAGAATTTTCTTTCTTATAGTATCTTTGTCTAGTTTTGGTTTCAGGTAATGCTAGCATTATAGAATGAGGGGAGAAATATTTCTCCCCTCCATTTTTGGGGGAGACTTTGTGTAGAATAGATGACATCTGTTCCTAAAATGTTGGTTGAATTTACCAGAGTAGCCACGTGGCCCTGGAATTGTTTTGTGTGGAAAGATCTTTAACTAAGACTTTAGTTTCTTTTATAGTTATAGAGTTAGTTAGCTAATCTATTCTTTTTTTTCCTTTATTCTATTTTTTATTTCATTTCATTTCATTTCATTTTACTTTATTTTATTTTTAAGCAATCTTTATACCCAACATGGGGCTTGAACTCACAATCCAGAGATCAAGAGTCACATGCTCTACCAACTGAGCCAGCCAGGTACCCCTTATTCTTGATTGAGCTTTGCTAATTTCTGTCTTCCACGGGATTTACCCACTGCATCTGAGTTGTCGAATTAATTATATAAAGTTCATAATATTACTTTGTTATTTTTTTAGTATCTGTGAATCTCTAGTAATGGTACATTACTAATTTCTCATATATTGTTAATATTTCCTTTGTTTCTCTTCATTTCAGGATCAGTCTTGGTAGAAATTTATCCCTTTTTTCACCTCCTGAAAGCATTTAGTTTCATCGGTTATTCTCTATCATTTTTCTGCTTTCTTTCATGTGATTTTGTCTTTGAGTTTTATTAGTTCCTTTTGTCTGCTTGGTTGGCTTTAATTTGTTTTCTTTTTCTAGTTTCTAAAGGTGGAACCAACAGACCTCTCTTCTTCCTCATCCTCTTCTTCTTCTTCCTCTTCTTCCTCTCCTTCTTCCTCCCCTTCTTCCTCCCCTCCTTCTTCGTCCCCCTCCCATTCTTCTTCTTCTTCTTCTTCTTCTTCTTCTTCTTCTTCTTCTTCTTCTTTCTTCTCCTTCTTCTTCCAGATGCTGTAGAAATCTATTGGAGTTATGTTACCAAAATTTTTCTCAATTGTGAAAAATTAAATTCAGTTCTTCAACCTTTAGAAAGAAGGAAGAAGAAAATCTCTTCACTAAAATACAGCATGAAAATCAGGTATCTGCTGGCCACATGGTGGCCATTTCACACAATTTTTAAGACAGGTAACTAAATACCAAGTTATTTCCTTTCAGGCCAGCCACAAAACTTTAAGGAATAGACCCTAGACGTATATGTACATGACAGAGCAGGCTCCTGTTTGAGCCAGGCAGTTTTAGTATCATTGCCAGGGCTTAGCAATCTATGGCCCATGGAATGAATGTGGCTTGGCCTGTTTGTATGGCCCTGAGCCAAGAAAAGTTTTCAGACTTTTTAAAGGCTTGTAAACAAAGCAAAAACAAAGGACTATGTGACAAATGTACATGGTCTACAAAGCCTAAAATATTTACAGTTTGGCCTTTCACAGAAAAAGCTTGCAGACCCTTCATTTATACCAATGTGGTACAGAATTCAGATGGTGCGATTCCACTTCTGAGATAATGTTCCTTTATTCCGACCCAGAATGTAGCAACATCCTACAAAGTTGATCCTCTGATGTCATGTGTTAGAATTCCTTTTCTCTTTTTTCTTCATCTTCACATCATTAAAGTTCATCCTTATCTCTCTTTCCATGAGTGTGGAGATTTTTCAGTTTTTCATATATTAAGGCAGCGATCGCTTTTGCATCTCTGGCATCTATTTGCTCTCCCCAAATGTTTCTCTTTGCTTTTGCGTAGGGATAGCATTTAACAGTTGGATAGGCTCTGATGCCAGCTTTCTGGCATGTTTGAGCGTAAGCCTGACAGTCAACTTTTCTAGCTTTCACTTTTCCTTTCATCATCCTAGCCAAGAGCTCAAACTCGGGAGCAAAATTTTGGCAAGGTCCACACCAAGGAGCATAGAATTCAATCCCCCGGTGATTTTTCCCTTGCATAACTTTTTCATCGAAATTCTGAGGCATTAGATCTGTGGATGCTTGAGGTAGAAATCCTAGACACCAAGTCTCTCTTCTAACCATTGTAACTGTGATACTTAAAAGCTTTATTTGGTTTGGGGGGAAAAATCTTATCTCAGGGTATCCCTGAACATTTTCTTGGGCACAAAAAGAACGATACTGTTGGCAGTCTATACTGCCCACAGTAACTGTCCAGTTAGTGTCCGGGCCATTCTTTTCCATTGTGGCATTAGG
The DNA here is from genome assembly GCF_018350195.1 of Panthera tigris. Taxonomy (NCBI): domain Eukaryota; kingdom Metazoa; phylum Chordata; class Mammalia; order Carnivora; family Felidae; genus Panthera; species Panthera tigris. Next base: position 50,985 of record NW_024962177.1, on the reverse strand, counting down.
CCTTGACATGGATGACACCATGGGGAGTAGAAGTCAACCATCCAGACTTCATCATGTTTTCTTTGTTTAACTAGTTCATTGGAAGTGGTGGGCGTCAGGGAGATCACTGAAGGAGTCCTAAGATCCTCTATGAATTCCAAGATCTGTTGTTCAGCAGAGTGATGTCTTTCATATTCATGAACCTTGGATTGGTTCAATACCACTGTTGTTGGATCCGCCTGAATGCTTTATGTGTTACAGGGTCCCTCGTGAACCGTACAATCTAGTGTACCAAACGTAAGCTGACCACACAGATGCTTTGAGGCTTTTTGTAACTCTGGCAATAAAGCTCGACATGGTGGACAACATGGCACAAACAAATCAACAAGCCACGGTTCCTTGTCATCGGCAGGAAAAATTTGAGGTCCAGGCGTGGCAACATGAGAATTACCACTTTCTTTGGCAAAGGCCAGTATATCATATAGAATCTTCTTTCCGTGATGAATTTCATATTCTTTGCTTCCTTGTCCTTTAAATACTGCTAGACATGGCTGAAATACAGAGAGATTACTACAGATGTCTGGTGCAGAGGCACAGTCAGCCTTGCCAACTTGAATATGTTCACTTTGGAGTAGAGTTTTGAGTTTCTTCAACTCAGGATCACTTGAATTTTCATGTTTTCCAAAACTAAACAATAAGAGCCACCAATGACGAGCCAATCGACCCGTTAGTGTATTTGCCGAAAGCAGTTCAAAATCTGGAAGACGATGCACGATTTCCAAATATATTTCTCTAGCATCCAATGAATTAAGGAACAAAACGCTGCTTTTCTCTCTGTTATTTAATGTGGCGCCAGGAGGAAAATAGGCAGTAATACTTGTCATAATACCAAACTTTTACACAGTTTGTCCTGGGTGGCACAGTCCATCCGTCCTACATTAACAACACTATCCAACATGCCCCTGAGCCTGAGTCGTGTCTATGAAGTTAAACAATCTCCTCCTTTGCAACAAAAAATGATCAGCCGACCAATGCCAGCAGCAAAAGCAGTTTCTATGGAGTGAACAAAATTTCCTGTCCATAATTCCGTCACTGTGCTTCTAACACGCTGCATGGCTAAACTCACCAAACTTTCCTTTGATCTGTCACCGTGATATTTCACTGTGGCCATTCCAGACCTGAAAGGGAAGAGGCTGGGAGATCCGTTGACTCCTTTCATTCGGCAAAGCAGTCTATCATCACCACAGTTAACAGCACCAATTCGAAGTAATCCATCTACTTCTGTAGCACAGTCTCTCCATGTGGGAGCTAATTCATGGCAGTGTGAACATCCTGGGGAGTAAAAGTTCACAAACCACAGTTCTCCAGAATTAACAGCAGCCTCCACTTCTCTTCTATCCAATGTTCTGCTTTCAGGATCATCGTCATAAATACCAAAGTCATAACAACCATAATCCCAGCTTTCATACGGGCCATTTTCTGGATTATCTGTAAGTCCCTTTTCTCCATATTTGTCATACTTTTCCCACAGATCTTCATCTTTGAGTACCTCATATGCTCTATTTATTTTTGAAAAATCACTCCGTACTTTAGGGTTATTCATTTGTTTGTTTGGTTGATTTATTTATTTATTTATTATTTTTTTAATGTTTATTTACTTTTGAGAGAGGCAGAGACGGAATGCAAGTGGGTTGGGGCAGAGAGAGACGGAGACACAGAATCCAAAGCAGGCCCCTGGCTCCAAGGCATCAGCACAGAGCAGGACGCGGGGCTCCAACCCACGACCTGTGAGATCATGACCCGAGTGAGCAGGAGGTGGACGCTCTGATTGAGCCACCCAGGCGCCCCCGGTTATTTGTGGTTTTTTTTTTCTTTTTTTAATCAGGATGTAGCTTCAATGCCAATTTCATGAAAGCTTGTCTTATTTCTCTACTGCTTGCAGTGCTGGATACTCCAAGTAAACTGTAAAAATCCCAATCTGTGCCCACTAAAATGTCCATATACACTATTAGGAACCAGAATGACCCTTTTCAGGTCCCGGACGTAGTCATTTTTGTTGAACCAGACTCCCATTCTTTCTCTTATACAAGTTCTGATGGAAGTGAACATTCAGATATACAGCTGGTTCCAGCTGAGAGAATATGCAGGTTTGAGAACTTGTGTTTACGTTACTCCAAGAGCGAATCAAGCATCATGAAATTTTCTCCCAAAGTGTCAATCTGTGTAGGGTCAGTAATCTGCACTTCCTCAGATCACAAAAGATATCAAAATACTTTGAGAAATCTAACCTTCTTAACATTCTGTTTCTCCTTTCTTCCTTTAATCCTAAATGTCGAAGTCTTCTCCTTGCCTGCAAATGGTCTCTGGCTCATTTCTAACTCCTTGTCATGCAACCAGAACATACCTTTGTAAAGTATAGCGGTGGAGAGTAACAAGTATTCAGACTAAAATAAACAACCCCAGGAAAACAGAGAACATCTTGTCCAATACCACCATGGGACAAGTGGTTCTCCTAGGGGTCCTTCGCGGCGTGGGCGTGGGCGTGGTGGACTTGATCTGCGCCAAGCCTCAGGGCCAGGTGGAAACTGCCGGTAAACGCAATAGGAAGGGTTCCTGGCTGCCATCAGCCCCGAATAGGATGTGGGGAGAGGGGAAGGACGGGGACATCCCATGAAAGAGACTATTAAGTGCTGCTGGTTGTGCGAAGTCTCTGGCAGGACTAGGGTAAAAAGAGCCTGAGTAACTGAGGCTTAAGTGAGAGAAACTGTGGCAAGAAGCTGGGAAACGAGGCCGGCTGGAAGAAGGGTGATGATGTAGGTAATCAGAAAAAGATGGGAGCTAGAACACAAAACCCATGGCAGGGGTGGAGAGGAAGGGAGGGGAGACAGGTGCACAGACATTGGGCTCTCCCTTCCAGAAGGGCCCATGCCTCTGCCACTGTCGCCGCCTGGGCTCCAGCAGAAGCGGGGAGGGTGGCGGGGGCGGGCGTTGGCGCTGGCGGGGTGGTGGGGGTGGGGAGTGGTGGGGGGGTGGCGGGGCCTGGTGGAGTGGGGGGCGGGGGGGTCCGTCCCCTGCCCACCTCAGGGTAGGGTGGTCGCCTCCTGCAGCTACTCCCCCACCTTCAATTCCGGGCAGGTGGCGCACCCCGCCCCCACCAGGCTGAAAGCCAGCTCTGTGGGCAGGTGAACAAAGTTCTAGCTCTCCAGCTGCCACAGGGGCAGGGTGGGGAGGGGCGCCTGGGAAGCAGCGGAGGAGCCACAAAGGCAGCAAGGAGCATCGCACTTCCCTCTTCTTTTTTAATGTATACATTCAGTGCCATCAGTCTTCATGTGAGTGCTACTAAAGCAGGACTCTACAAATTCTACTGTGGTTTCATTCTCATTCAGTTCAGAATCCTTTCTAATTTTGTTCTCTTTTCATTACTTCTTTGACCCAGGGGATATTTCGATGTGTTGTGTAGTTCGCAAATAGTTGAGTATTTTCCAGAGATATTTTTGTTCTTGATTTCTGATTTGATTGCTTTGTGGTCAGGGGACACACTTTTATGACTTCAGGCCTCTTCTTCCTTTTATTAAGATTTATTTTATGACCCAGAGTATAGTCTCTTTTGGAAAGTGTTCCATGGATCCTTGGGAAGAATTGTGGTGGTCAAGTCTACTGTGTCCTTGCTGATGTTGTGCCTATTGAAATATCAGACTATAATTGTGAATTGGCCTATTTCGCTTTTCAGTTCTATCAATTTTTGCTCCAGGTACTTTGAAGCTATTAACAGAGCCATGAACATTTAAGATTGCTATTCATTGACCCTTTTATGATTATACAATGACCTGTTGTTTATTGCTGGTAATAATTTTTTGTTTTGAAACTGTTTTGTCTGGTATTCATATAGCCACTCTAGCTCAGCCTTCTTTGGTCAAGTGTTAGTGTGCTATATCATATTTCTGCCTTTTGAACAAATTTCCGTCTTGACATTTTAAGTGCATTTTGTATAGGTAGCATATAGCTGAGTCTTCCTTTTTTATCCATTCTGACACTCTGCGTCTTAGTTGAGGCTTTTAGACCGTTTTCATTTGCTGTGGTTATTGATATAGTTGATTTGAATCTGTCATCATGCTGTTTGATTTGCATTTGTTTGATTTGAATCTGTCATCATGCTGTTTGAATGCATTTGCATTTGTCCTATCTGCTCCTTGTTCCTGTTCTCTTCTTTTTCCGCTTTCTTTTAATCGAGTCATTCTTATGATTCAGTTTTATCCATTTCTTATTTATTTATTTATTTATTTATTCACTTATTCACTTATTTATTTAGGTTTCCTAGCTAGAACTTTTCAGTTTTGCTATTGTGGTGGTTGGTTTAGGTTTTATAGTCTGTGGGTTAAACAACACAGTCTAGCTTCCATTAATGTTATACCACATCGTATATAGTTTAGGAAAATTACAAGAGTTGACTTCCATTTCTTCTTTCCTAGACAGATCCTTCCTGGGTTGGTGGGATTATCGTTTTCATGAGGTTTAGGAATATTTGGGCCATTTTTTTCCCTGTCCCTTTCCCCTGCCTCTTTGGGCAATTGTGTATTTCCCCCTTGAAGTTTTCTTCCAGGTTTCCAATGTTAAACTTCAGTCTTTTGTTTTGTGATGTCTAACATGTGTTTATTCCTGTCCATCGTATTGTTCATGTCTAACATAATTCACATCTCTGTAAGTGCTATTTGGTTTTTAAAACAGTAGCTTCTATGCCTCTAGTTATCTTTTCATGCTTTGTTTGGAGATATAGTTAGGTTACTTACAAACAGATGGATCCTTTAGTGTTGCTATTACGAATTATTGGATGAATCCAAAGAGGTGATCAGCCTAAAGCAAATTATGAGTTTTTCTATCCTAGCTAATGTGAATAGATACTGTCTCTAGTGCTGTGGGAGCACCAGGCAGTGTTTCCTCTATCTTTTCAGATTTTTTTCCCTTGATGACTTCCTTCCATGTATGCATTGGTTGTTACTCTGCTGAGTAGCCAAAGGGGACCCTCTGCAGATGTCCAGGGTTCTTTCTGTGTTCTGCTTTCTCCTCTCCTGGATGCTGACCTGTCATCTCTATGTGCCTTGAATTCACGAGACTCTCAGTTTCGTCACCTCGACTCAAGGAGTCTGGTGGAGTCTATTTAAATCATTTATGTCTCCTGGGTCGTAGCCTGAAAACTCTCTCAAGGCAGTGAGCTTGGGCATGTGTTAGGCTAACGTGTTTTGTTTTCAGGGATCATTGTCCTTCATTGTCTGAAGTTCTGTGTCTTGAAAATCATGTTAAGATTCTAATTTGTCTGTTTTGGTTTTGCCTGCTTCAGGTAGGAAGATCAATCAGTACGTGTTACTCCATGTCGGCCAGAAGCAGGTTACAGTGGAACTTCGGCACATGCTCTAGACTGTCGAGAGTGCTTGTCTTCCTCCTTTGCTTAATTGCCTCCTGCTCATCCTTCATTCCTCAGTATAGTTACCTCTTCTTCAGGGAAATCTATCTTTCTTGGGCCCAATCTGGATCAAGTTATGATCACAAAACTCTGTTTTCTAATAGGAACTATCTGAATTTAGACTTATCATTTGAGTTGTCTTTCTCCTTCACTAAACTTTAAGCTAATCGAGAACCAGAGGTCTTCTCTAGTGTATCTGTAGAGCTGACTATAATGTCTTCCATTGAAGGTATATATTTATTCAACGTGTGGATGAGTGAATTGAAGATGCACCGTCCTGTATATGCAAGAAGTACTCATATATTTTATTTCTGTTTCTGTTTCTCCTCTGATGCAGATTCTGCTGGCTTCTTAAATATCCAAAATATACTTGTTTCCTATGAAAGATTAAAGAAACGTAACAAAAATCACTGTAAACTACTTACCGGAAAAATTAAAAAAATGGAAAAAACGGTTAGTGCACTACAAAACGAGCTACGAGAAGCCAAAGACGTGATATCACGGTTAGAGCATCAAAAAGTGGAATGGGAACATGAAGTATGCAGTTTGAGGTATAGCATCTCGGTTTTAAAGAAATATTTGAACTCTTTACTTTTGTACGACAGATGTGTAGGGGCAGTTTTGTAACTGCAAACTTAACCTTATAGGATTTTCCAGGAAAGAAACCTTCTTTAGTGTTGTGAAGTGTGAGATTCTTGGAAATAACACAGCACGTTCTTAACAGTGAATACTTCTAATAATTTAATGTCTATTCCAAATCACAATTTTAATGGCCATGGAAAAGTCCACCATAGTCCAAGAAACATCATTATTTAACCGATTGAATTCTGCTTGTTTTTCATCTTTCTGTATTTTAATTAGTGCTGTCAAGAATGTCTTTTATATAAATCTGTTTCTGCATTTCTGGTTACTTGGAATAAATTCTTCAATGTAATATAATTTGGTTAAAGTATAAAAATTTTAAAAAAGGTCTTTGATCCATATTTTTAAATTGTTCTCAGGAAACCTTATATTAATTTCTGTACCTACCAACAGAGTATAAAATGGTCATTTTTCTCAAGACAGTAAAATTCCCGAAAATTGATTCCATTAGATTCTTAACATGCAGGGGTTAAAAGGTAAAGTGGAGGTGCCTGGGTGGCTCAGTTGGTTAAGCATCTGGCTTCGGCTCAGGTGATGATCTCGTGAGTTTGAGCCCAGCTTTGGGTGGGCTCAAGCCCTGCTTGGGGTGAGCACGAGCCCCACTTCGGGGGAGCCCCTCTTCTCTCTCTCTCTCTCTCTGTCTCTCCTTCGCTCTCTGCCCCTCGTGGGATTCTGTCTCTCTTTCTCTCTCTCTGCCCTCGTTCACTTGTGTCATCTCTCCCTCAAGAAAAAATTTAAACAAAGGAAAATGGGGGTGCCTGGGTGGCTCAGTCATTCAAGCGTCTGACTTTGGCTGAGGTCATGATCTCAGGGTTCGTGAGTTCGAGCCCCGCATTGAGCTCTCTGCTGTCAGTGCAGAGCCCACTTTGGATTTTCTGTCTCCCTCTCTCTCTCTCTCTCTCTGCCCCTCCTGTGTTTGCATGGGCTCTCCCTTTCTCTCTCAAAAATGAATAAACATTTTTAAAAAAAGTAATACGGAAAGTGATTACTGATAAGTTTTTCCAACATCTCTGTCATAAGTAGATAAAATTAATTCAAAAGTGTATGCTGAAAGCTCATATTACTCTCTATTGTTTACTTAATTGATATGTATCCTGTGTTGTTCTAGAAGGGATTTTTAAGTGATTCATAAAGTAGGTAATCATCAACAAGGTAAGTTGCAAGTGTTGGGAAGAAGAAACAAAATGTATAGGGCAACAGATATTAGACTTGCTAGCCTAGACTTGGATGACAGTAATCTGCATGGGTATGTTGTGTAAACAACATCTGCAGATGCTCTCTTACACTGCACATCGTTTTTGGAGGTACCTGTAATGTTTCGTCAAGTGGAAATTGTATTTCCAGTGAATTGATAAACTTGTTTATAAACAGCAACTTCTCTTTTTAATGAGTAACTGAATTATCTGTCCTGTGGAGGAATAATTATACCTGTGGGAAAAGGGGTAATTTTCAACTCTCACTTTCTTGAATAATTTCAAACTTCTTTCCTACAACATCTACCAGAGTTATTACTGACTAAAAGTAACTAAGTTGCATAATGCTTTGTCCTTGCTTCTTTCCAATGGTATATATGTTTTGGAAGAGATTGAAGTGACAAATTAAATCATGAGCCCTAGAAAGGAAAAAAAAAAACTTGAGAACATAGAAATTTCATTTGGACAGTAAGCCAACATATGTGGAACCAGATCATAAGAGGAAATTTTTATTTCTATCAAAACAAATTTTAAAATAAGCACATTTAATTGCAGATTTACTTTAAAACAAGAGGAAGAAAAAAGAAGAAATGCTGATATGTTGTATGAAAAAATTAGGGAGAAGTTAAGAAGAATAGAAGACCAATATAAGGAAGAAGTTGAAGCAAAACAAGAATTTGAACTCACTCTTAGAACACTAAACATGGAATTGAAGGCCGCAAAAGATAATTTGAATCAGGTAAATTAGTTTTTGATAAAAAATTGTATATTTCCATCAATATTATATAGTGTATTATACGTATATTTTATGGTATCCCTTTGATTCAATATATATTATTTAGGTTTAAAATAAATTAAAACATGGGATCATGTTCCTTGGAACATTTGTTTAAAGCTTTCCTCTTCAGCTTTTGACTTTTTTTTTAACGGTATGAGACCAAAATCGTGATGAAATGTATCTCCAGGTTGTAGAAAAGCGCAGTGACAGTGGCAACTCTCTCCAGTGGCCAGAGTATTACAAGATGGAAGGCTAAACAATCACTTTTACAAGCAAAAGGTGCTAGAAATGGCTCATAAGAAAACGAATTCTGAAATATCTTCTTTAGTCATTTTGAAGTACATGTGTGTATGTATTTGTATACATTCTATTTTTTAATTATTATTACTTTTTCTCCATGTATGTATATATAAATTTTAAAAACCCAACACTGTACATCATGGAAACTACAGAGGGTTTTAAGAGCACATATATTTTTGGGGAGGGGCATGGGGGACGGTGGCATTTTTGTTTCATCGGATAAAATAATATTCTTGATTAAATGCATTTGTCTGCAACAACTAGTGACATTCATAATGTCCTCACCCAAAGGAGAGGCTTTTATTACTTTCTGTAGGAATCGATGAGCTTTCCCTAATCTCAAAACTATTGCTACTAGCAACATGTGTTTTGGTTTTGAACAGTTACTTCACTGCCTTGATATATTAATAGATCAGTTGAACACTTCCGCTAATGGACAGGAGGATGAATATAGCCAGTTCCCAGATCATATTTTCGGTATCAAGTCTCCTACTTTTGAGAAAAGTAACAGTTTGCTTCAAGTAGCATCCTCTTTCATTACAAGGAACTTTTGAAAACAATGGTATGCTACAGTATACACTTGATGACAATTTATTGATAGGTATTTTATTCCTAATAAAATAGTGGAGTGTCTCTCCCCTCTTTTATATTTATTACTATTTTCAACATGAAGAGGAAATACAAGGTATTGCAGCAGTAAATAATTTCATGATTTTCTAAGAGATGTATAAATTTCACCTTATTTCCTGTCAGCAGTTTGAAATCCAAGACTTCTTTCATATTTGTGTATTTACACTAGAGAAGTAGCAGTGGTTGGTGCAAGAGCACTAGTTGTGGAGTGAGAAGACCTGGGGAGAGTCCTGCAGCTCACCGTTTTAATCTCTCCATTCTAGAATTGTGATAACCAAATGAGTTCTTTGATATATGGAGAAGTGTTTATATTATAATACATTGCCTAGATTTGTCAGTTATCAATAGATCTCTTCTTATAACTGACTATAGAAATGTTAGCAAAGTAGATATCTATGAAATATTCTCAGGAAGAAAAGAATTTTAGGAAATGTAATCTGTCCAAGTAGATGCAGAGCTAACGATTTTACTGTGGGGTAGCTGTGTTTTTGATATCTACTGTAAACTCAATTTTTAAGTGTAGTCAGAGTTATTAATCTTTTATTTCAGGCCTTCTGGTTTGTTGTAAATCAGAGAAAGGCTTTTCCAATTCTGAGATTCTGAAAACTTGTCACGAATTCTTTTTTACTTTTATGCCTTCATTATCTTCAGTTAAAGTTCTGAACTTTTGGGAACTTATGCTTGTATAAAATTTGAGATTTGGAGCCAACTTCATTTTTTTCCAGTTGGATATTCACTTACTGTAATCTTTCTTTCTTCCTTCCTTCCTTCCTTCCTTCCTTCCTTCCTTCCTTCCTATGAGTCTTTTTTCATTAGAGAGAGAGAGAGAACGCAAGCAGAGGAGGGGCAGGGAGAGGGAGAGCGAGAATCCTGAGCAGGCTCCTGACTGTCAGCACAGAGCCTGACGTGGGGCTTGAACCCACAGAATGTGAGATCATTCCCTGAGCCAAAATCAAGAGTCAGACACTTAACCAACTGAGCCACCCTGGCACCTCCTGTAACCTTTTCATTGTTTAAACATAGATTATGCTTTAATTTCAAAGAAAAGCATGATAATGTCATTTTATTGAATGTGATCTGAAAATGTCCTTTGTTTTACCTAGCTTTCTGATAGTCGTGAGAAAATACAAGATCTGTTGCATGAAAACTACATGTTGCAGGATGAAATCGCCATGCTAAGACTGGAAAGAGACACCATAAAAAATCAGAACCAGAGAAAGGAAATGAAATATTGTGAAGACATTGAAAGTGTAAAGGAAAAGAATGACAACCTTCAAAAGACCATAAAACAGAATGAGGAAACATTATCAAAAACAATATTCCGATATAGTGGACAGCTTAATGTTCTGACTGCTGAGATTACGATGCTAAAGTCTAAACTGGAGAATGAAAAACAAAACAAAGAGAGCCTGGAAGCAGAAGTTGAATCATACCGTGCTAGACTGGCTACTGCTGTACACGATCATGATCAGAGTCAGACATCAAGAAGAGACCTAGAACTTGCTTTCCAGAGAGCAAGAGATGAATGGTTTCACTTACAGGACAAGATGAATTTTGATGTGTCTAAACTACAAGATAACAATGAAGTTCTTTCTCGGCAACTTTCTCAAGATGAAAGTAAATTCAATGCCCTGGAAATTGAGCTCCGTCACATAAAAGATGCTCTCCGAGAAAAGACTTTACTTTTAGAATGTGTACAAAGGGACCTAAGCCAAACACAATGCCAGAAGATGGAAATTGAACACATGTATCAGAAGGAACAAAGTAAAGTGGATAACTACATTGCAAAGCAGGAATCCTTCGAGGAAAGGTTATCTCAACTACAAAGTGAAAATATGTTGCTTAGACAGCAACTAGATGATGCTCACAACGAAGCTGACAGTAAAGAAAAGCTAGGGATTAATATCCAAGACCCGTTTCAGAATATCCAAAAAAACCTTAAAGCTAAACGTGGAGAACAAGGTCTTATGCTGGGAGAAAGAAATAAAGAGTTAATTGATGAATGTAAACACTTAAAAGAAAGAATATATAAGTATAAAAATGAGAAAGCAAAATTAAAAGTAAGTATCCAGAAAGATAAAAATTTTTCAGATTTCCAGAAAGAAAACTCAGGTAATATTTGATGATGGCTGACTTGTGAATCTAGTTGAATATTAAAAAAAAGACTATAAATCAACAAAAAGCATAACTCGTATGCAGCAAATAAAAATTAGACCTGAGAGGTGTTTTGATTTGAGTACAGATACTATGTCACCTATGAAACTTTAAGAGGTTAAGTTATACACTGTTACTAGTCTTATACTGCTATAAAAATATTTTTTTTAAGTTTCTTTTGAGAGAGAGTCGGAGAGAGAACATGAGCTGGGGAGGGGCAGAGAGAGAGAATGCCAAGGAGGCTCTGCACTGCCAGCGTGGAGCCCGACACAGGACTCTCAAAGTCAGGAGCTGTGAGATTCATGACCTGAGCCGAAATCAAGAGTTGCTTGCTTAATCGAGAAAGCCACCCAGGCACCCCTACAATAATAATTGTAATCTTTGCCACCGCATTTTATTACTGTGGTGAGCTGGTAACTGAAAATGCTGAAAGGTAAAATGAGTATTCAATCAAAACTTAGATTCAATTAATTGAGTTAACTGGACAGTCACTTCAGATTTCCCAGATGAAATGAAGTGTAGGTGCTCTTTCTGGTAGTACTTTTCCTTTGGTAGCTTTTTATACATTTTAAGTTGGTATGATTTTATTTTTATTCACATAAATTTCAATTTTCAGTCTCAAATCATGTGTTCCTACAACCTCCTAATTCTTTAAAGGTATCTACTTTTCACTAAATCATAATTTGGGACAACTGTGGTGAGTGTCAGGAAAGCCATGTTTGAGTAATCTTCCCACTGCTGTTTATAACTTATTTTAAATATTTTTACAAATAATTTGCTCATTTCGAAGCTCAGTTACTGTCATGTGGGCATAAGTTTGTCCAGTACAAAGAGAATTGTATCTCTCTGTGATTTATTAATTTGGCATTGGATCTCCATTTTCAGACCAAGGAGGGGTTGCAGGATTCTTGCTTAGCAGGAATGGAGTGAGTAGGGGAGAGAGCTGTAGGAGCTGAGGTCAGGGGAGGGGGGTGGAAGCAGGGGCCATTGGAATGACTTTACTTTGGTTCCGAGATAGGAGTCTATTAGAAGGATAAGAGCAGAGGATTGGATATGTGAGGAACTCTGACGGTAACTTAAGCCTGCCATAAAAAAAAGAGAGAAAACCTTTCATAATAAAGAATTTACGACTGCTGTGCCCACTATGTCCCCATTTCTTTTTGAGACTTCCATAGGTTATGAAGCTTTGCAAATTCACCAGTGGAGAATGGATAGTGAGGCTGAATTCATTATCTAAGTGACATCATCCTGACTAGGCAGGGAGATAACACTTTTTGTTCTTTAACTGAATTCAGTGACCAGGAAAGTGTATGTGTTGCTAAAAGAAGGTGAATTGGGGCGCCTGGGTGGCTTGGTCGGCTAGGCGTCCGACTTCGGCTCAGGTCATGATTTCACGGTCCGTGATTTCGAGCCCCGCGTCGGGCTCTGTGCTGACGGCTCAGAGCCTGGAGCCTGTTTCAGATTCTGTGTCTCCCTCTCTCTCTGCCCCTCTCCTGTTCATGCTCTGTCTCTCTCTGTCTCAAGAATGAATAAACGTTAAAAAAATTAAAAAAAAAATAAAAGAAGGTGAATTGATGTATGTGGTGATATTTCTCAAAGTACGCATGTTAGAGTTGTCTATTATTAACATAATTTAATAATAAGATGATTTAGAAAATCAGTAACAGAAATGTCTTCTTAGGTAGTTGTGAGACAACTTCAACAAGGACTGGCTGATACTCTGAAGAAACAGTCTATGTCAGAGGCTTCCCCCGAGGTTACGTCACATCTTCGTCTGGAAGATGAGACACGGGATCTCAAGAAGAAATTAGGTCGAATCAGAAGTCAGGTATGTAGTAAATGTAACCTGTCAACAGTTAACTTATAGCTGGTTAAATAATATAAGGTGTTTTAGAATACTAATTTCCATGGACCGCTTTCTTTTGTATTTTCATTATAATTAATTTATTATGCTTTTAGTATCTTTCCAATACATTTATTTCGTAAACTCTGACTTTCATTCTACTATTTGCGTTATACGTTTTTTTCTTATCATACTTAGAAAGTTGAGGCTTTTGTATCCTTCCTCACAGAAATTGAGAGACTTTTTTCTTTCTTTCCTTAATGTAAAACTTTTTTTACAGTTGATTTATTTATTTTGAGAGAGAAAGAGCGAGAGAGAGTGTGTGCGTGCATGTTAACAGGGGAGGGGCAGAGAGAGGAGAGGGAGAGAGAATCCCAAGCAGGCTCCATGCTGTCAGTGTAGAGCCAAGGTGGGGCTCAGTCTCATGAACCGTGAGATCATGACCTGAGCTGAAAGCAAGAATTGGACGCTTAACTGACGTAGCCACCCAGATGCCCCAAGAGATTTTTGTCCCCTGCTAAACAATGTTTTTTAATGATATCTCTATTACCATGATGAGGCAAGCTGGATAAAATCAGAAGAAAATGTTTAATGGAATGTTTCAGATAATTGTCTTAGTTCTCATCTTCACTTTCGGGAAGACTCTGTATTGATTTCAGGATGACTTGTACAGAAAGATCACTTAACAAACCACTTGAACTTAGGCATTTCCTTCATTTTCTTTGCCTTTTAGACATGTTGTCAAAGCACGGAAATATTCAGATCATGTATAGTATGTACGCCCAAAAGCGAGAATTAAGGACATTATCTGTGTCCTGCCATTGGGTTTTTTTAAAGCCTTTTTGAGGTCCAATACACATCCCATAAAAGTCACCCATTTGACACGCACAGTTCACTGTCTCTGTGTACGCTCGTGCAACCATCACTGCCATCAAGTAGAATGCTTTCCTCACCCTGAAAGGAAACCCTTACCCGTTGCCCCCAGCCTCAGGCAACCACCAGTCTACTACTTGGCCTCTCACTGGAGTTGCCTCTTGTGAATATTTCATATAAATGGAGTCACACAACGTGTGGTCCCTTGGGACTAGCTAGCTTCACTTAATGTTTTCCGGGTTCATCTGTGTTGGTTACAGCTTATATCAGTGCTTCATTTCTTTTTATTGTCAAACAGTACTCCATTGTGGGCTAAGGCCCTTGTCCATTCATCAGTTGATGGACCTTTGGGTTGTGTCCACTTTTTGCCTGTTAATACTGCTGCTTATGAACATTCACGTAGTTCTTGTGTGGACACCTGTTTTTAATGTCTCTGTCATCAGATTTTATCCTCCGAGTTAACTGAGTTGATTTCACCATCTCTCTGCCGTTTACTCATGCTGTCTTTTTAGTTTCTGTTCCTCTTGCCTAAACCTATGTTATTCAGACTTGTCTCACAGTCTCCTTTCCTATGAACTTTCTCTGACTGTTCTAACTCCCATTAGCCTTAACTCTCTTGACACTTGTCATCTAGCCTGCGCAGAACAATTTAGTCCTTTATTCGATGTTGTTTTTATTTTTTTATGACAGGTAATTTCGTCTTCCTAAGTATAAATTTAAGGGATAATAATATTTGATACGTGTGGTACTTATCCTTGTATAAATTGAAAATATTTTAACTTAACAGTTTTTCCGATAAAATTAAGTACTTTATACCGTATCAATAAATTCTTCTTGGAAACATTGGTATAACAAAGCTTTTATTCTAAATGTATGCTAAGAAATGAAATACAAAATTGAGGGGTGCCTGGCTGTCTCCAGTCCTATCAGAGTCTGCCTTTGGCTCAGGTCATGATCTCCACGTTCTTGAGACTGAGCCCTGCATCGGACTCTCTGCTGTCAGCAGAGCCTGCGTTGGATCCATTGTGTCCCTCACGTTCTGCGTCACTCAGACTCGTGCTCTCTATCAAAAAATAAATGTTAAAAAAATGTGTGTATATCTACACACACACACACACACACACACACACACACTTATATAAGTAAAATTATTAATAAAAGCACTTAATCAAATAGAGGAGAAATGTTCAATCAAATGTTTGGGTTTTTTTTCCCTCTCACTATGAGAAAGCTCTCTAAATTTGTCTTTCTTCCTTACACAGCCAGAACTGGGATTTACAGATTTATAACACTTTACCAACTGCAAAGATCTGGGTACAGCTTTTCTGATATGCTTTTACCACAAAGCCTTAATGTCTTCATCAGAGTACATGTTAAAGCAGCCTAACGTAAACAGTATATACGGACATGAAATGATTGAGGAACTTTAGTTTAGCAAGACTCGATTATTTCCATGTCAGTGGCTTTCCCTTGCCTCTGATGGTCATGTAAAGGATCTACTACTCAGTCAAGGAGGTGCTATTTGTACCTTGGTCTGTGAACATTGTCCACTGAGTGGTATAGAGAGGAATAAGTTAAAAGGATTATAAATGGAAAAAGTACTGTTGGCTAGTGGCATTGGCGAAAGTTGTGTGAAGTACTGAGGAGAGATTCTGGGCCTCATGCTCCCCATTTGCTGCCACTTGCGGTGGAATGAAGAATAACTTCAGTATAATTTGTATAGGGGAACACTTGTGTTGGCAGGCCACCTGCCTAAACTATCACATTGTATTGGAACGCAAAATACAGCATCAGTAATCATGCTAAATGCAGACACTTAGAGCTGACTATGTGCCACGTACCCTTCTAAGTTGTTCATCTGTTATTTCCTAATTTAATCTTCCCAACATCCCAGTGGGGTAGATACTATTAGTATTTATTTTGAGATCACTTTTTTAAGGGCCTTTGTTTTGAGAGAGAGAAAGACAGAGAGATTGTGGGGAAGGGCATGTGGGGAGAGAGAGAAAAAGGGAGAGAGAGAAAGAGAGAGAGGGAGAGAGAGGGAGAGAGAATCCCAAGCAGGCTCCTCGCTGTCCATGCAGAGCTCAATGTGGGGCTCAATTACATGACCCTGAGATCATGTCCTGAGCTGACATCAAAAGCCAGACACTGAACCGACTGAGCCACTCAGGTGTCCCAGTAGGTGCTATTACTACCTTCTATTTACAGATGCAGAGACTGAGACATGGAAGTTTTAGGTAGTGTGCTCAAGGTCATACAGCTCATAACGAGCAGAACTGGGAATTCAGACCCAGGCATTCTGGCCCCTACTAGGATATTGCTTCTCAAATTCTTCCATGAAATATCTTGTTGTCACTGAAGGCAGCATGTTCAGTTTTATAATCATGAGAATAGCGACGTCAACACCTATGTGAATATATAAAATCATAGTTGATGTGGTGCTTGGGATATGAAAATAGAAATGTTTACCATAAGGTAAATTCCTATATTTCCTCCATTTGACCAATAGATACATTTGTACATTTATCTGATCATATATAATTTAAAAACATTAACAATGTTATGTTTTGTAGGAGAGTAAGGTTAGTAAACTATTCTGTAAGAGTATTGAAACATTTCGTTTTGTCGGCCATAGTCTCTGTGTAGCAGTTCAACTCTCCTGTTATGACCTCAGAGTAGCCATCAATCAGCATGTAGAGGAGAGTGTGGCTGGCTCCAAAAAGATTTTAGTTACAGGGACACTTGGGCGGCTTAGTTGTTTGAGCGTCCTCTTAATTTCCACTCGGGTCATGATCCCAAACCCCACATCATGAGACCGGTCATGAGACCGGTCATGAGACCGAGCCCCATATCAGGCTTCACCCTGAGCTTGCAGCCTGCTTACCATTTTCTCTGTCTCTCCCTCTGCCTCTCTTCCCCACTTCTGCATGCTCTCTCTCTGTCTCTCTCTCAAGTCAAGTCAAGTCAAAAAAAAAAAAAAACGTTTAGTTACAGAAACAGGTGATGGTGTTCTACGAGATTTTCAGAAGTTAAAATTATTTTTTTTCTTTATTTTAGTTGCAAGAAGCACAGGAACGACATGCAGAGGCCGTAAGATATGCTGAGGAGATGAAAGATCATATGCAAAAGTATAATTTAAACCTCACAGAAAATAACTTGTTTACTTATAAAGCAGATAAGCAGTGTAGTATGGGAAATGTATTACTTATGCCAGTATATCATTGTTCAGCTGGATACAAATTCCAGCTTTGAGCTATTTTGAAATGCAGAATTGTGGCATCTCATCTCTCAATGTTGCACCTTGTCCACAAAACACAATGAGAAAAATGGCACAATTCCCAAATCTTCCTCTTGACACCATTTTAAGAATTTATGTAATACCCTCATTTGTTCAGAAATTATACGGTGTTGTTTTAAATTTATGTGTGAGCATAATTATCTTAAGATCTGCATTTTAGGCTACAGGTGAAAAATGCCAGGCAAGAAGAAACCATCAAACATCAAGCGGCCCAAATTCAAGATCTTGAGAGCAACGTGATAAAGACAAGTTTGGTAAGTCGATCTCTTAATGTCTATCCTACTGAAAAGGAATCCTTATTTCACTAGTGGTACATAAGAATGTTTTGGATCATATGAAAAATCTCACAGATCAAAACAGTAGGTTCATATTGTTCCTACTTGCTACTAGTGATGTAATTCTTCTATATAGATGAAGTTGATTGAATTCATAAAGTAATGATGTTTATAGTGAGATTTTCATAAAAAAACATTGTGAGAGTCTAAAAAAACCAACATTTTGTATATACCATAGTGAGCATTTGGTTTAGTCCACCTTTGGCTACTGTTAATAATGCTGCTGTGAACGTTGGCATACAGGTGTGCGAGTCCCTGGTAATATTTCTCTGCGTGTTTCAAACGTCCCCAATCTTTGAGTGATCATTTCATCTTGAATTCTGACTTCCTCTTGTAATCTCATCCCTTCAGTGAGAGTTTGAGTTGGGTTATTTTAATGATGATTTGTTGTAATTTGTAATTACAAATCTGCAATTTATTCTCTTCATCAACAATGACTAGAGGTCATTACGCAAACGTCCTTCTCAAAGGAATGGACTTTTCTCCTTGTTGGATTTTGTAAAGGAAAAGAAATGCCAGTGAAAAAGTAGAAATGGCTGCTCGGTCAGGGCCTTACCTAGAAACATAGGGCTCCTACCATTGCAAGTTCAGAAGCTCTTTTTCTTTTTTTTTCCGTTCACTTGAGTTGATCAGCCTTTCAGAGATTTCACAATTCGATCTCAAAAAAGACTAATGTGCCATTCAGGATTCTAATTTATCGATATGTAGTGAAACCCCAAATGTTTTCCAAGCAGAACAGTTAATGTCATCCCACTCTCACCCTCCTTTGTAGGACTCACATTGTAAATCCTAAGTGGGAGCAATGAGGTAGATACACTGACCAACTCGTTTCTGTCAGTCACAAAAGCTATATAATATACATGCAAGTTTCATTGGACAGCTATACCCGTCAGGGGAACTAGAACATTCTGTTGACTGGTCCTTTTTGTGGCTGAAGAGACATTGAAAATTATTTTCTTTTCTAGACCTCTTATCAATGAGTCACATTGTATTAGGGAACTTCTCATGCGAGTAACATGACACTCTGTTGATCAGTCTTCTATGAATGAGAGTGCCAGGCGTTGTCCTGCTGCTGTGTCCTAAAGAAATCTTTAAGGTCTCTAAAACTAAAATTTGTAAGAATATCCGATACTGATGAAGCTTAGTAAAGAATAATGAGGGATTTTCTGTAGATGCCTATAGAAAGGAATTAGGGTTATGGCATGAAATTATCCGCCACTTTAAAGTCTTCCCTGTGAAACAAAAACTTAGATAGCTTTCAGCCAACTCATTCCATAGCTCTGACTTCTCTAGAAGGTCCTTATCTCCTGAATCCCCAAACCAGAGGCTTCCTGGGTTAGAAAGTTTTGGTGGGCGGGGGGCGTTATTCTTTTTGTTGTATCTTAGTTTCTATTTTTTTTAAATTTGCATCCAAATTAGTTAGCATTTAGTGAAGCAATGATTTCCGGAGTAGATTCCTTAGTGCCCCTTACCCGTTTAGCACATCCCCTCTCCCACACCCCTCCAGCAACCCTCAGTTTGTTCTCCATATTTATGAGTCTCCTCTGTTTGTCCTCCTCCCTGTTTTTATATTATTTTTGTTTCCCTTCCCTTTTGTTCATCTGTTTTGACTCTGAAAGTCCTCATACGAGGCAAGTCCTATGAATTTTGTCTTTCTCCGACTGAGTAATTTCACTTAGCGTAATCCCTCCAGTTCCATCCACGTAGTTGCAAATGGCAAGATTTCATTCTTTTTGATTGCCGAGTAATAATCCATGGAATCTATATACCGCATCTTCTTTTTTTTTTAATTTTTTTAATGTTTTATTCATTTTTGAGACAGGGAGAGACAGCATGAACAGGGGAGGGTCAGAGAGAGGGAGACACAGAATCTGGAAAAGGCTCCAGGCTCTGAGCTGTCAGCACAGAGCCCGACGCCGGGCTTGAGCTCACGGACCGCGAGATCATGACCTGAGCCGAAGTTGGCCGCTTAACCGACTGAGCCACCCAGGCGCCCCATACCACATCTTCTTTATCCATTCATCCATCAGTGGACAGTTGGGCTCTTTGCATACTGTGGCTATTGTTGAGAGTGCTGCTATAAACATGGCGGTGCATGTGTCCCTTTGAAACAGCACACCTGTATCCCTTGCATAAATGCCTAGTAGTGCAATTGCTGGGTGGTAGGGTAGGTCTCATTTTGGTTTTTGGAGGAAACTCCATACTGTTTTCCAGAGTGGCTGCACCAGCTTGCATTGCCACCAACAATGGAAAAGAGATCCTCTTCTCTGCATCCTCGCCAACATCTGTTGTTGCCTGAGTTGTTAATGTGAGCCATTCTGACAGACGCAAGGTGGTATCTCAGTGTGGTTTTGATTTGTATGACCATCTGGATGTCTTCTTTCGAGCAGTGTCTATTCATGTCTTTTGCCCGTTACTTCACTGGATTACTTGTGTTTCGGGTGTTGAGTTTGAGAAATTCTTTGTAGATTTTGGATACTAACCCTTTATCTGATATGTCATTTGCAAATACCTTCTCCCATTCTGTCGGTTGCCTTTTCGTTTTGGTGATTGTTTCCTTCGCCGTGCAGAAGCTTTTTATTTTGATGAGGTCCCCCTAGTTCATTTGTGCCTTTGTTTCCCTTGCCTCCGGAGACGTTTTGAATAAGAAGCTGCTGCAGGCAAGATCTAAGAGGGTTTTGCCTGCTTTCTCCTCGAGGATTTTGATGGCTTCCTGTCTTCCATTGAGGTCTTTCATCCATTTTGAGGTTATTTTCTGTGTAATGAACAACTTTTTATGTGAACATGTTTTGATTTCTCTTGGGTATATACCTATAAATACAGTTGCTGGTTCATATGGTAACTCTGTTAAATAAACCTTTTTTGTTTGTTTGTTTTTGTTTTGTTTTTTCAACCTTTTGAGGAGGGGCAGGCACCTGGGTGGCTCAGCCGGTTGAGTGGCCAGCTCTTGATTTCAGCTCATGTCATGATCTCAGGGTTGTGGAATCGAGCCCTACATTGGGCTCTGCCCTGAGCCTGGCGCCTGCTTGGGGTTCTCTCCCTCCCTCTCCTCTGTCCCTCTACCCCACTTGTGCACTCTCTCTCAAATATGTTTAGAAAAATTGTTTTTCTAGTTTAACCTTTTGAGGAACTGCCAGACTGTTTCCAAAGTGGCAGCAACATTACATTTTCATCAGCAGTTTTTGAGAGTTCCCGTTTTCCTGGTTCTTGCCAATGTTTGTCATTATCTGTTGCTTTTATGATAGCAATTCTAGTGGGTATGAAATGGCATCTTGTGGTTTTTGGTTTGCATTTTCTTATAACTAATGATGTTGAACATGTCTCTTTTATTTTTGAGAGAGACAGTGTGAGCAGGGGAGGGACAGAGAGAGAGGGAGACACAGAATCTGAAACAGGCTCCAGGCTGCGA
This sequence comes from Panthera tigris, assembly GCF_018350195.1. Classification (NCBI taxonomy): domain Eukaryota; kingdom Metazoa; phylum Chordata; class Mammalia; order Carnivora; family Felidae; genus Panthera; species Panthera tigris. Next base: position 30,093 of record NW_024962177.1, on the reverse strand, counting down.
GCTGTCAGCACAGAGCCCGATGCGGGGCTCGAACCCACGAACAGTGAGATCATGACCTGAGCCCAAGTCAGAAGCTTAACTGACTGAGCCACCCAGGCACCCCGAACATCTCCCTTTGAACGTGATTATTATCCATTTCTATATCATCTTGAAAGAACTAATCCATTCTTTTGCCCGTTTTTATATTGGATTGTCTTTTCATTATTGGAAGAGTTATTTAAATAGCCTACATACCAATCCCTTAGCAGATATGGGATTGTCAGGTATTTTCTCCTATTTAGTCACTTGCCTTTTCACTTTCTTGATGGTGATATTTGAAGCATAGAAGTTTTTAATTTTGATGAAGTAAACTTAATCCGCTTTTGTCTTTTGGTGTCATGTCTAAGAAATCATTGCCAAATCCAGTCACAAACATATACACGTCAGCTTTTGTCTAAGAATTTTATCATTTTAGCTCTTAGATTTTAAGTTAATTTTGTATATATGCTATGGGGTAGAGGTCTGATTTTATTACTTTGCATGTGGATATCCATTTGTCCCAGTACCATTTGTTACAATTGTTACAATACTGTAACTATTCTCATTCCATTTAATTGTCTGGCACCCTTGTGGTAAATCAGTTCACTGTAACGTGAGAGTTTATTTTTAGATTCTCAATGTTAATACATTGGTCTATATGTCTGTCCTTATGCCAGTACCGTATCAAATTTTATGAAAACTTTTTCCTAGTTATCTTGCAAATTACCAGTCACTTATGTAATAATAAAAAGTCAATGTAGTAGAACTTAACTTTGCACCTATAGAGATTTTTGCTTCCTGAAGGACCCTTTCGCCAGCCTATGCCTTGCTGACCCCATGACTCGATGTGAAGTCAGGCTCAAAAAGTTAAAATGCTCTTTCTTTAGTGTGTTCAGACTTTATTTATTTATTTATTTATTTATTTACTTATTTACTTATTTATTTTTATATTTTTATTTTATTTATTTTATTGTTTTTTAGAGCATACACAAGCAGGATGTGGGTGTGTGTGTGGGAGAGAGAGAGAGAGAGAGAGAAGAGAGAAGAGAGATAATTTTTATCAGGTTTCACACTTAGTGTGAAGGCTGACAGGAGTCTTGATCCCATGACCCTGGGATCATGACCTGAGAGGTTGAGGCTCAACTGACTGAGCCACCCATGTTCCCTGCCTGTGCCAACTTTTAGTCTCTCAGTCAGTGCTGTCAACTTTCATTTCCATCAAATCTTGGCCATAGGATGTCTTGACTCAGTCTACCACTTACTTCATTATATTTTATTCTCTCATTATAATGCATAGACTCACCCATACTTTTCACCATCTAGGAAGGAAAAGATTAACTCTGGGCTATTCCTCTTTCCTGTTAAGCAATCTTGCTAATCCATCATCTTGCAATTCACAATGAGATCCTCTTCTGACCTGGTTCTTGTGTGTAACACTGGTGTTAATCCTATTCTTGGCACAGATCCTACATTCTTGGAAAACACAGTAGCCTGTATGGCTTTCTTTCACTTAAATAGAAAGATATGCATAGCTATGCGTTATAGCTCAGCATATAATTAATGGAATATACATTACATCATTCAAATAATTCAGCTGTACAAAGTGAGGTAGTATTATGTTGATTTATCAGAGACAAATAGTAGATTGGTAATTTGAATGACAAAAAATTTTTGAAGCCAGCTTGTATGATATGGAGAAGCATTGTGGGACAACACAAAGATGAAATGGTCTTACCTCCCCCCACAAGCAAGGTTGGAGTAAGGTAAAGGAGAATGTGCAGTTAATTGAAGTAGTGCTAAAGGACAGTACATTTGTTGTGCTACTGAGAAGATGAAAAATGATTTCATAACATTCTCTTTATTTCCTCACTGAGGGAAGGAGAATGAAGATTGAGTATTCAATGGATTAAAAAATACTCAAAGCTGCCTATTCCCTTTAATTGAAATCAGATCAAAGGCCCAATTTTGGTTATCAGATTGACTCTTTCTAGTTTTTCAACTATTGTGCTTCAAATCATATGTCTCTGTGCTTCTACCTTCACTTGAGGGGAAATTCTAAAGAGGCATTCCTGCCTACTTGTAAGAATTGTTGTAAGTGAAGGGAATCTTAGGAAACTTTCTTAGACACAGGAAGATGGCAGAGGAGTAGGAGGACTCTAGGCTTGCCTCATCCCACGAATACAACTAGATAACAATCAGCTCACCCTGAATACCCCAGAAATCGACCTGAAGACTGACAGAACAAACTCCACAACAAAAGGGAGAGAAGAGGCCACATCAAAGAAGGTCCTTGATGCAGAAATGTCGTCTAGAAGAGAAACCGATCCTGGCTGCTGCAGAGGGGAGGGAGTCGAGGTTGTGGATAAGGGTGAGAGAGAGAGGAACGCACAGGGGAACGCACAAAGAGAACATTTCCCCATACCCACTGGCTTGGAAAACAAGAGGGACTGAATTGCGTGAGTTCTTGCCACCAGTAGTGCTTAAAGTCTGGAGTTTTAAAGGGCATCCGGTTTAGCTGGGATAGAGCCCTGAGGTACTGCACTGCTCTTGGGCAGAGGGCAGGCAAACAACGTGGGAGCATACAGCATGGATACAGTGATCTGAAGAGTGCCTGGGGCACACAGTGGGGAGATTATTTGCTCTTCTCAGAGCACGTCCCTCAGAGGCAAAGTTCAGAGAGACCTGTCTGTAGGAACAAAGCCGCTGGCTGGCACCATCTCCTTCTCCTGCCCCTCACCACAAACATAAAGCCACCTGCAGGAAGCAGTGCATTGCTAACACTGGCTACCTAACTTGCTTACACCAAGCACCACCCCCTTGCCCTCTGGTGGAACTACCCTTCTCAATCACTCTTGCTTGAGTTGCAGCACAGCAGACCCCTCCCCCAAAAGACCAGGACAAACACCTGCCCACACTACATCTCCCAACCAGAGGGTTTCCCTTGGCCTCAGTTCCAGTAGAGGTGGTGACAGGTCTCATTTCCTAAGCAGACCAGAGCACACCTAGTTAAAACTCACTACATTCAGGTCAGGGACCAAACACTCACCAGACCAGGCAAGGAGAGCCTCTGCAGACGACTGGCCTGAAGGATAGCATAGCCAGAACACAACAGCAGGACACATGCAGCACACACTGGTGACACTCCCTGAAGTGCTAGACCCTAGGCATTACATGACGTCTTTTTCCTCAGTCCATTACTTTCGGGAGCAGGTGACATAACTGGCTTCTTTAAGACACAGAAGCTGTCAGATACTTAGACAAAATGAAAAGACAGAGGCATTTATCCAAATGAAAGAACAGGATAAGGCCATGGCCAGACACCGAAATGGGACAGATGTAAATAGCACGCCTAATGGAGAATTTAAAACCATGATCATAAGGATATTCAGTGGACTTGAGAAAAGAATGGAAGACATCAGTGAGACCCTTACCACAGACATAAAAGAGTTCAAGGATCAGAGATGAAGAGTGCAGTAAAATGAACAGCAAGCTGGAAGAAGCAGAGGAGCAAATTAATGACCTAGAAGACAAAGTAATGGAAAACAATGAAGCTGAAGAAGACAAAGAAGAATTATCCAATGAAGAATAGACTTAAGGAACTCGGTGTCTCCGTCAAATGTAAAAACATTCATATGATAGGAGTCCCAGAAGAAGAAGACAGAGAGAAGGGGACAGATAATTGACTTGAAGACAAAATAACTGAAAAATTCCCTAATGTGGAGAAGAAAACAGACATTGAGATCTAGGAGACACAGAGAACTTCCATCAAAATCAACACCCAAGACATGTTGTAATTAAATTTGCAAAATATACTGCTAACATCTTTTTTTTTAGTGTTTTGTTATTTGTTTTGTTTTGTTTTTGCTTTTGATTATTCTGTGACAGAACGCAGACACAAGCAGGGGAGGGGCAGAGAGAGAGAGAGAGAGAGAGAGAGAGAGAGAGGATCCCAAGCACTCTCTCTGTGCTGTCAGTGCAGAGCCCACTGGAGGCTTGAACCCAGGAACTGCGTGGTCACGACTTGAGCTAAGATCAAGTCATGCTTAACCGACTGAGCCACGCAGGCGCCCCACTGCTACAAATCTTAAAAGCAGCAAAACAAGTCATTAACTTCCAAGGAGAAACCCACAAGGCTAGCAGGAGATTTTTCAATAGAAACTTTGCAAGGCATAAGGAAAAGGCATGATATATTCAAAGTGCTGAATGAGAAAAATCTGCAGCCAAATATACTCTATCCAGTAAGGCTATCATTCATGATAGAAGGAGAGGTAAAGAACTTCTCAGACAAACAAAAATGGAAGGAGTTTGTGACCACTAAATCAGCCTGTAAGAAATATTATCGGGAACTCTGAGTGGAAAGGAGAGATCAAAAGTGACAGTATAAAGGCAGAAAATGTAAAAGCAGTAAAAATGTATATTTCTGTAAACAAATCAGTCAAGGAATGCCCCCAAAAAGGATGTACAATATAATAGCTTATCTAAACCATGGGGAGGAGAAAAAAAATGAGTTCTAACTTCATTGACCATCAACTTAATATAGACTGCTACATGCAGAGGAGGTGATATACAAATTAATGCTTATCATATACCAACACCCACTAATAAACATGCAAAGAATAAAGAGAAAGAAATCCAAATATATCATTAAAGCAAATTAGAAAGACATCAAAGAGAGAAAAACAATAAAGGATTTGAGAAAATCTCCAGAAACAACCACAAAACAAGTAGTAAAATGACAATAAATAGATACCTGTCAATAATTATTTTATATATAAATGCAATAAACACTCCAACCAAAAGACCTAGGGTGACAGGATGGATTAAAAAACACGACCCATCTGTATGCTGCCTATAAAAACCTCATTTTAGACATAAAGACACCTGCAGATTAAAAGTGAGGGGATGCTTGCACTGTTGGTGGTAATGCAAACTGGTGCAGCCGCTCTGGAAAACAGTGCGGAGGTTCCTCAAAAACAATTGAAAATAGAACTACCCTATGACCCCTCAAGAGCACTACTGGGAATTTATGCAAAGGATACAGGAGTGGTGATTCATAGGGGCACATGTACTCCAATGTCTAAAGCAGTGCTTTCAACAACAGCCAGATTGTGGAAAGAGCCTAAATGCCCATCAACTGGTGAGTGGGTAAAGAGATGTGGTTTATATATACACTGGAATACTACCTGGCAAGGAGAAAGGGTGAAATCGTGCTATCTGTTGCAATGTGGATGGAACTGGAAGGTATTATGCTACATGAAATAAGTCACAGAATGACAGATATCATAAGTTTCCGCTCATATGTGGAACTTGAGAAACTTAACAGAAGACCGTGGGGGAAGGGAAGGGGAAAAGTAGTTACAAACAGAGAAGGAGAGGGGCAAACCATAGGAGACTCTTGAATGCAGAGAACAAATAGAGGGTTGATGGGGGGAGCGGTGGGTGAGAAAGGAAAGTGGGTGGTGGGCATTGAGGAGGGCACTTGTTGGGATGAGCCCTGGGTGTTGTCTATAAGTGATGAACCACAGGAATCTACCCCCAAAACCAAGAGCACACTGTACACCCTGTATGTTAGCCAAGTTGACAATAAATTCTATTCAAAACAAATGGAAACGAGGGGATGGAGAAAAATTTATCACGTTAAAAGAAAAAGTAGCGATACTTTTGTTAGACAAAAGAGTCCTTAAAACAAACATTGTGGGGCACCTGGGTGCCTCAGTCATTTGAGCGACCGACTAGGTCTTGGCTCAGATCATGATCTTATGGCTGGTGGCTTTGAGCCCCATGTTGGGCTCCAGGCTGACAGCATGGAGGCTGCTTGAAATTTTCTCCCCCCCTTTCTATGTCCCTCCCCAACTCTGTCTCTCTCAAAATAAATAAACTTAACCAAAAACAAAGACTGTAGCAAGAGCCAAAGAATGCTACTATATCATAATAATTCCAATAGGAAGATCTAACAATTGTAAATATTTATGCACCCACCATGAGAGCACTCAAGTACATAAAACAATAACCAACATAAAAGAACTAATTGATAATAATACAGTACTAGGGTAATTTAACACCCCATTTACATCAATAGATCTTAGTTAAAAAAATCACCAAAAAATACATCTTAACAGAAAATCACCAAAGAAAGAGTGGCTTTGAGCCATACAGAGAAAGACAGATACCATATGTGTTCACTCTTTTGTGGATCCTGAGAAGCTTAACAGGAACCCATGGGGGAGGGGAAGGAAAAAAAAAGAGGTTAGAGTGGGAGAGAGCCAAAGCATAAGACACTCTTAAAAACTGAGAACAAACTGAGGGCTGATGGGGGGTGGGAGGGAGCAGAGGGTGGGTGATGGGTATTGAGGAGGGCACCTGTTGGGATGGGCACTGGGTGTTGTATGGAAGCAAATGTGACAATAAATTTCATATATTAAAAAAAAAAAAAAAAGAAAGAAAGAAAGAATGGCTTTGAATGGCAGACAGGACCAGATTGGATTTAAGAGATTTTTTCAGAACGTTCCATCCTAAAACAGAATACACGTTGTTTTCAAGTGTACATGGAATATTCTCAAGAATGGATCACAAACAAAAAACAGGCCTTAATTATTAAAAAACAATACATGCAGGTTAAATAACGTGCTACTACACTGGAATGGGTTAAGCAGGAAATACAAGAAGAAATTTTAAAAAATACATGTATACAAATGGAAATGAGAAAACAATGGTCTGAAACCTTTGAGATGCTGCAAAAGTAGTCCTAAGAGGGAAGTACAAAGCAATATAAGCCTACTTCAAGAAGCAAGAAAAATTTCAAACAACATAACCTTACACCTAAAGGAGCTAGAAAAAGAACGACAAATGAAGCCTGAAGCCAGCAGAAGAAAGCAAGTAATAATGATCAGAGCAGGGGGCCCTTGGGTGGCTTCACTGGTTAAGTGTCTGACTCTCGATTTTGGCTCAGGTCATGATCCCACAGTAGTGAGATCGAGCCCCGTGTTAGGCTCTCTGCTGGCAGCATGGAACCTGTCTGGGATTCTCTCTCTCTCTCTCTCTCTCTCTGCCCATCCCCCACTCATGTGTGGTCTCTCTCAAAATAAAATTAAAAAAGAGATTAAAGCAGAAATGAATGATAGACAAACAAAAAACAGATAAAACTAGAACAGATCAATGAAACCTAGAGCTGGTTCTTTGTGAAAATTAATAAAACTGATAAGGCGTTAGCCAGAGTAATCAACAAGAAAATAGAAAAGACCGAAATAAATAAAACCACAAATGTGAGAGTAGAAATAAGAACCAACACCACAGAGATACAAACATTTATGAGAGAATATTGTGAAAAACTGTATGCCAACAAATTGGACAACTTAGAAGAAATGAATAAATTCCTAGAAACATATAACTTACCAAACTAAAACAAGAAGAAATAGAAATTTGAAAAAAAACATCAATAACCAGCAAGGAAACTGAATCAGGAATCAAAAAACTCTCAACAAACACAAGTCTAGGACCAGATGACTTCAGATGTAAATTTTAACATGTAAAGAAGAGCTAATACCAAAAAAGAAAGAAAGAAAGAAAGAAAGAAAGAAAGAAAGAAAGAAAGAAAGAAAGAAAGAAAGAAAGAAAGAAAAAAGAAAAAGTTTAACCTGTCCTTTTCAAATTGTTCCAGAAAAACATAAAAGGAAGGGAAATTTCCAAATTCATTCTATGCCAGCTTTACCCTGATACCAAAACCAGATAAAGACACCGCAAAGAGAATTACAGGCCAGCATCTCTGATGAACATGCAAAAATCTTCAAGAAAATAAGCAAACTGAATCCAACAATACATTAAAAAATCATTCACCAGGGGCAGGGGCAGCTGGGTGGCTTAGTCAGGTAAGCATCCAACTTCAGCTCAGGTTACGATCTCATGGTCCGTCGGTTTGAGCCCAGTTTCAGGCTCTGTTGACAGCTTGGACCCTGGAGCCTATTTCAGATTCTGTGTTTCCATCTCTCTCTGTCCCTCCCCTGCTTGTGCTTTTTCTCAAAAATAAATAAACATTAAAAAAAATCATTCAGTGTAACCAAATGGGATTTATCCCTGGTTTGCAGGGGTGGTTCAATATTTGCAAATCAATGAATGTGATACCTCATATTAATTTTCAAAAAAAGCATAAAATCATATCATTGCAATAGATGCAGAAAAATAATTTGACAAACTATAACAAACTATAACATCCATTCATGATGGATGTTTTCTTTTTCATTTTATTTATTTATTTTTATTTTATTTTTTTTCAATATATGAAATTTATTGTCAAAATGGTTTCCATACAACACCCAGTGCTCATGCCAAAAGGTGCCCTCCCCAATACCCATCACCCACCCTCCCCTCCCTCCCACCCCCCCTCAACCCTCAGTTTGTTCTCAGTTTTGAAGAGTCTCTCATGCTTTGGCTCTCTCCCGCTCTAACCTCTTTTTTTTTTCCCTTCCCCTCCCCCATGGGTTTCTGTCAAGTTTCTCAGGATCCACATAAGAGTGAAAACATATGGGATCTGTCTTTCTCTGTATGGCTTATTTCACTTAACATCACACTCTCCAGTTCCATCCACATTGCCACGAAGGGCCATATTTCGTTCTTTCTCATTGCCCTGTAGTACTCCATTGTGTATATAAACCACAATTTCTTTATCCATTCATCAGTTGATGGACATTTAGGCTCTTTCCATAATTTGGCTATTGTTGAGAGTGCTGCTATAAACATCGGGGTACAAGTGCCCCTATGCATCAGTACTCCTGTATCCCTTGGGGAAATTCCTAGCAGTGCTATTGCTGGGTCATAGGGTAGGTCTATTTTTAATTTTCTGAGGAACCTCCACAGTGTTTTCCAGAGTGGCTGCACCAATTTGCCTTCCCACCAACAGTGCAAGAGGGTTCCCGTTTCTCCACATCCTCGCCAGCATCTATAGTCTCCTGATTTGTTCATTTTGGCCACTCTGACTGGTGTGAGGTGATATCTGAGTGTGGTTTTGATTTGTATTTCCCTGATAAGGAGTGACGTTGAGCATCTTTTCATGTGCCTGTTGGCCATCCGGATGTCTTCTTTAGAGAAGTGTCTATTCATGTTTTCTGCCCATTTCTTCACTGGGTTATTTGTTTTTCGGGTGTGGAGTTTGGTGACCTCTTTATAGATTTTGGATACTAGCCCTTTGTCCGATATTTCATTTGCAAACATCTTTTCCCATTCCGTTGGTTGCCTTTTAGTTTTGTTGGTTGTTTCGTTTGCTGTACAGAAGCTTTTTATCTTCATAAGGTCCCAGTAATTCATTTTTGCTTTTAATTCCCTTGCCTTTGGGGATGTGTCGAGTAAGAGATTGCTACGGCTGAGTTCAGAGAGGTCTTTTCCTGCTTTCTCCTCTAGGGTTTGGATGCTTTCCTGTCTCACATTCAGGTCCTTTATCCATTTTGAGTTTATTTTTGTGAATGGTGTGAGAAAGTGGTCTAGTTTCAACCTTCTGCATGTTGCTGTCCAGTTCTCCCAGCACCATTTGTTAAAGAGACTGTCTTTTTTCCATTGGATATTCTTTCCTGCTTTGTCAAAGATTAGTTGGCCATACGTTTGTGGGTCTAGTTCTGGGGTTTCTATTCTATTCCATTGGTCTATGTGTCTGTTTTTGTGCCAATACCATGCTGTCTTGATGATGACAGCTTTGTAGTAGAGGCTAAAGTCTGGGATTGTGATGCCTCCTGCTTTGGTCCTCTTCTTCAAAATTACTTTGGCTATTCGGGGCCTTTTGTGGTTCCATATGAATTTTAGGATTGCTTGTTCTAGTTTCGAGAAGAAGGCTGGTGCAATTTTGATTGGGATTGCATTGAATGTGTAGATAGCTTTGGGTAGTATTGACATTTTGACAATATTTATTCTTCCAATCCATGAGCAGGAATGTCTTTCCATTTCTTTATATCTTCTTCAATTACCTTCATAAGGTTTCTATAGTTTTCAGCATACAGATCTTTTACATCTTTGGTTAGATTTATTCCTAGATATTTTATGCTTCTTGGTGCAATTGTGAATGGGATCAGTTTCTTTATTTGTCTTTCTGTTGCTTCATTGTTAGTGTATAAGAATGCAACTGATTTATGTACATTGATTTTGTATCCTGCAACTCTGCTAAATTCATGTATCAGTTCTAGCAGACTTTTGGTGGAGTCCATCGGATTTTCCATGTATAATATCATGTCATCTGCAAAAAGTGAAAGCTTGACTTCATCTTTGCCAATTTTGATGCCTTCGATTTCCTTTTGTTGTCTGATTGCTGATGCTAGAACTTCCAACACTATGTTAAACAACAGCGGTGAGAGTGGGCATCCCTGTCGTGTTCCTGATCTCAGGGAAAAAGCTCTCAGTTTTTCCCCATTCAGGATGATGTTAGCTGTGGGCTTTTCATAAACGGCTTTTATGATCTTTAAGTATGTTCCCACTATCCCGACTTTCTCAAGGGTTTTTATTAAGAAAGGGTGCTGAATTTTGTCAAAGGCCTTTTCTGCATCGATTGACAGGACCATATGGTCATGATGGATGTTTTGAATAGCAGCACACCTCAACAAAGTAGGCTTAGAGGAACCATACCTCGACATAATAAAGGCCATATATGGAAAATGAACAGCTAATATGATCCTAACTGGGGAAAAACTGAGAGAAAAACTTCTTAGATCTTGCTTCTAGTTATCTGCTTCTTCTCATTAGCACGGTTGGTTGTTAATAAATTAATCTTAACATTTATTGCATCCTACTTTAATGGAGACCAACTTCTCCTATACAAGTTTATGTGTCTTATCTCTTTTTTTTCATCCACTGTTCCATTTATCATTTTTGTTTCTTCTTAACAAACTCCCCAAAGGTTAGATTTCTTTTGTTCACAAATCTGTTAGGAAAAGTGTGCCAGGACAGCTAGTGTCTGCCCCGCTCAGCTTCAGGTGGGGCAACTGAAAGATTTGGGGCTGGATCCATTTGAAGACTTGTTCACTAACGTCTGGTTGTTGATGCTGGCTGTTGCCTGGGACTGCAGTTCAGGAGGCAGCAGAAACACTTAAACTGACACACCTAGACCCTCTTTGTGGCCTAGACTTCCTCACTAGATGGGGAGCTAGATTCCAAGTAAGCAGCCTGAGATACAGAGCAAGGCAGAAGCTGTATCGCCTTTTGTCACCTAGGCTTGGAATACACACAGCATCATAGTCACATATTCTGTTCATTAGGAGCAAGTCACTAAGGTTGTACCATGGTCTTTTTTTTTATGGAATTAATATTTGAAACCTATGGACACCTTTAAAAAGCAGTATAATTTACCCACTGGCCACAAATGTTTGTATTCCTCCCACCTGAAAAATACATTCACTCCCCTCCCCCTCCAATACCTCCTGCAAGTTTCAGTTATCATGGCATCAGGTTCAAGGCTTGAGTCCAAGATCTTACCATCTTAATCAGGTGCAGTGGGGATAAGCTGCCTGGGTTATGGTATCTAAAGTATAGCCCCTTGAGTGCAAGTGTTCTCAATATGAGGACTTGAGAACAAAAGAGACAGTTATTTGCCACTCACAAATGCAACATTCTGGTCAACTGCTGAAGACTCTCCCATTCAGAAAAAGAAGATGGGAAGCACCCTAGTCCATAAGAGTTTTGAAATATAGCCTGATGCATGCTGTCAGTTCTTAAGCTAGGACTTAGTCCTAACCACGGGAATACTTTCTCCATGTCTCTTCCCTTTCTTTACTCTTTGAGCTCTTGGTTCCTTCCTTTTCATAAGGAATGACCTGTATTTGCAGCTGTTTTTTCATCCTGCTTCCTCCCTGTGGGACTTCTAAGACCCAAAGGCCTCTTTTCATTTTGCACGATTTGGTCTCTTTTAGTCCAAGCTAGCAAATAGTATGTTTGCTACTATAAATCTCTTACCTTTTTTTAGTTTTCTGTAATTATTACTGGATTTCATGCCGTGTTTTAGCAAAGCGACCCTCCCAAGTCCTTTTGAGATCAGCTTTTCGCTTCAGGTTTCCTGTGAAGCTCTTATATGACGATGCCTTTAAAATTCGTCTACTCTTGGGGCTCCTGGCTGGCTCAGTTGGTAGAGCATGTGACACTTGATCTCTGGGTGCTGAGTTTAAGCCCCATGTCGGGTGTGGAACCTACTTTAAAAAAAAAAAATCTTATACTCTTAAGATCCCTAAAGATTTGGAGGCATACCTTAAATCTTTCTGTTTTCCTGGTAGCACCCTGGATTTTCTCGTAACCCAAAAGCCATTTCTTCATGTCAGCATTATTTGATAGTTCCACACGTAGAGAGGCTGTAAATGAGAAACAGATACTTGAACCCACTAAGTCCTGGTTCCTTTCAGTTGCATAGTCTTTCTTTAGTTTCTCTTTCCTATCTGTTTACTCTCAGGTATTTTGTAGCATGACTTCCCTTTCCTCCAGTGTCATTTTCTTCACTTGCTTAGAAACCCTTGCTGTCAGCCTCTTCACAGGCCATCAGGCTTCCACTAAGTGTCTCGTGGAGGCCCTTTTTGGGTCTCATTCTTATGCTTTTCTACATCTTTCCAGGTTCCACCTACCTCCTGGTTCAAAGGAAGTTTAGTTTTAGGTTTTTTGAATAGCAGCACACCATTTTTAGTATCAGTATCTGTGGTAGTAATTTACTGCTGCATAATAAGCCACCTCAAAGCCTAGTAGTTCAAAACAGCATTTATCTTGTTCACCAATCTTTAGTTTAGGCAAAGCATAGTAGGGCAACTCATTTCTTCTTCGTTTGGCATCAGCTGGCATAACTGGAAGCTGGAGACTAGAATCATCTAAAGGCTTGTTCATGCACGTGTTTGGCTGTTGAAGCTGGCCTTTGGCTAGGACGTTGGCTAGTCTCAGCTGGAGTATCTACATGAAGACTCACTAGGTAGCCTGGGATTCCTCAAAACGTGGTGGCTGGGTTCTAAGGGTGAGCTTCCCTAGAGAAAGAAAGTGAGATGGAAGCTGTATCACATTTTCCAAGCTGGCCTTAAAAATCACAGCAGTGGGGCGCCTGGGTGGCTCAGTCGGTTAAGCGGCCGACTTCGGCTCAGGTCACGATCTCGCGGTCCATGAGTTCGAGCCCCGCGTCGGGCTCTGGGCTGATGGCTCAGAGCCTGGAGCCTGCTTCCGATTCTGTGTCTCCCTCTCTCTCTGCCCCTCCCCCGTTCATGCTCTGTCTCTCTCTGTCTCAAAAATAAATAAAACGTTAAAAATCACAGCAGTTCTGCATATTCTGCTCACTAGAAACCAGTTACTGAAGCCAGCATATATTTAAGGGGCAGGATTTTCACAGAAGTATCAACAAATTTATAAAACGACCACATCCACTCACCTTGTCTTACCAATCATATATAATGGATGGAAGACCTTCCCAACTCAGCATCACTGAAACTCCAGCCAGTTTTGTTGTTGTTGTGGTTGTTGTTGTTGTTGTTGTTGTTGTTTAGTATGATCTCTTATTTCCTAGAAAGTAACAAAGGATTACAAGATAACAGTATTGAATTAATTTTGTTTTTGTCTCAAAAAAATATGTGGATTATCCAATTAAAGTTTTATACTGGGAGATGTGATTTCTTAACCTGGAGAATTATTTCTCCCGGGAACGCAGTTCAAATTAGCATGAAAACATTTGCAGCTCCGAAAAAGGCCGTGGCATTAGAAACATTACTTGTAGATTCATGAATTAGAGTCTTATTTTCAGAGTCTTATCTTGGGACGTATTTTTGAACTCGGGCATACATAAGTCAATATGATATTGCTAAAACTTCTTTAAAAATTATGGAGTGTTAAGATCGGGGAAGGGCTAAGAGACTTTCTCCTAAGAGGGGACTTATTTTATGAAAGAAAGATATGAAAGAATGATAGAAAAATAAAAGTATAGAATCAAGTGCAAATGTTGTGTAGTAAAGACAATGATAGCAAAGATCTATTTCAGTAACACCTGATGGCTTTAACTTTGCTCTTGATTTTCTGAGTTGTTTAAGGGTCCACATTCTAAGACAGGGAACATTTTATTGCAAATGAGTTTATCTAACATTTTGAGTGCCTGGTTGGTTCAGTCACCCTTGATGTTGAGATTGTGAGTTCAAGCCTCACACTGGGCTTAGAGGTTACTTAAAATCTGAAAAAAAATTTGATAGTAGTTTTGGGTTAGACTCTTTTCACTCCACTTCCAAACTATAGTGTTTTATTCATGCAGGCTGATGTCCTTACAACACAACTGGAAACTACATCTTCAAAATGTCTACACCTGGATGCAAAAAATCAAATTCTTCAACAAGAGTTATTATCAATGAAAGCTTTCGAAGAAGAACGTGAAAAACTAGAGAGCGATAACAAGAAGTTACAACAAGAAGTAGTAAAATTGAAACAATTTATGGAAATGAATATGGTAGAGCGCAGTCAAGTGGAACAGTATAAACGGGAGATTGAAGAAAGAGCACGACTGGACATAGTAGAAAAATTACACGAAGTCACCCTGTTTTTACAGGTTAATTGATTCATCTGTAATGTGCTTTCATTCATTTCACTGCAAATTCCATTTTGGATAGATGTGTTGTATGGGTTTCCTCTACTTGCTTTATGGTAATTTGTAGACTTCTGGAGGCATTTGTTCGTCCCTTGAACGAGTTCAGTTTTCATCATTGTTCCTACTAAATCGAGAGGATAAGAAAAAATGATGATTTAAACAACTAGTCTCACTATTAAGAGGAAAAGAAAAATTATGATTTAAAAATTGCACTGTACTTGGATTATTCTTAAGGTTATTGTCGACTTTAAAAATTTTGTCATTGATTCTATTATTTGAATTATCAGATTGCGTGAATACTAATACAAGAATGATTGAACTTTAATTTTATAAATCATATTTAATTCAGTTGACATTGATGATAAATATTTTACACTTGAGCTTTTTTTTCATTTAAAATTGCTCTCTGAATCATTGACTCAGAACTAAAGGAAACAGGTATAATTAATTATTCAGATTATAGCTATTTTAAAACTGTCCCGTTAATTTGCTTTAGGCACAAGCAGCAGCTCAAGAAAACTTGGACCAGTTAAGAGAAAATGCTCATGCTTCAACGAGAAGTCAAATGGAACTTAGAATTAAAGATCTGGAATCTCAGGTCTCTACAATGAAGACGTCTCAAGAAGAATCTACTAAAACAGAGTTGGAAACCTACAGGCAACTCTACCTAGAAGAATTAAAAGTTAGAAAGTCCTTGAGAAATAAGCTGAACAGGTAAGCCAAAACAGAATCATAGACAAGAAATTTAGCTTATTAATTTGCCTCTAAAGCATAATTTCTGTGGAGCCAAGATCATGAGATGAGTAGGAAGTGAAAGCCAACTAGATCGTGTAATTTTGGAAAATGATGTTTCTAAGTGAACTTACCTTTGAAATGTTAGTCCAGGACAGTTTGCATCCCTCCTCTTCTTTTTGGTTCTTTTTGGTTTTACAGGACCTCTTCCCCCACCCACCGCCCCCCCCGCACCCCCCGCCCTGTATATTTTCCATTGATCGGATCTGCTAGTCTTTAAGTGCATTGTTTGAAGCTTTCTCATTTAGAAGTATATTATTATAAAATTGCTTGCCAGAAGTACCCTAAATAGAAATGTCGATGAGTTCATTTTTGGAAGATGACATCTTTAACCTAAAAGCTCAAGTACTACTACTACTACTCATCCTGGCAGCTTGGTACATTTATTCTCTTGATTGTGAACTTTGGTATTATTACTAGAGTGGGCCTTGAGACAAAGTATCCTTTATGTTTTTTCTACTTTACATAATGGCATATATGTGAAATACAGAAAGACTCACACAGGGCTGAAGGGGAGTATAATTCCCAAAGTGGCTAAAACGAGCACCATGGTGGGAGGGAGACAGAAAGGGCAGATTCTGCCTCCAGTGCCTTGGTAACTGTTATAAGCTAATTGCCTCTGTAGCTGTTTTAGTTCTTTCTGATCACACCTCTGCCATCTACTATCTCCCCTAGAGCTTGTTGGTCTCACTGATTCCTCGGTGTCAAATGCTCAGTTTCTTTGAGATAGTAAGTGAAATGTACAAGAGTGGTGAAAGCAAATGCTTGAAAATGACTTTGAGGGATGGTTTATTTTTATATCTGTAAACAGGTTTACGAAATATAAGTATGTATATATAATGGCATCCTGAAGGATCCTGCCGGTACAGCCATTCCAGAAGACAGCAAGTATTATTCATTAAGCCGTGTACATCACTGATAGCCACTTCTCTCCCTTCCCTCACTTGAATTGTTCGTTAGGGGTCCCGCTGGAAACATAAGTATTTCTTTAGAACAATTTTAAAAGTATAATTTTAGATAGTAGGTGTGCTCTGTCACATGTTCAGTGTTAAAACACTGTTCAATGGCAAATGCTATTTACTATTATGGAAACTTAAAAAGATGTGAGTCATTTAGGAATGATTTAGGGAAAAAGAAAATGTATTTGTGTTTTTTAATCTTCACAGGACTAATGAGAGGCTGTCAGAGAACAATACAAAACTTCTTGCGGAGAGACAGCAGCATCAAACTTTACTCAGGACTCTTACTATGAGCCCAGGCCTGGAAACACCTTATTGTGGACATTTTGAAAATAATTCAGTGCTCAATGGAAACCTTACTCCAAGAGGAAACTTGGTGATTCCTACCTTAAAACCACGGCCGTCATATGACTACTGGGAGACTTCCTTGTGGAAGGTTAGTTATATTATCTGTTTTACTTTGGGTTTCAGATATCTGATATAATTGTTGCTTTTAATTTGGTGAAATTCTGAGTTGTTTAAGTAACTAATACATACGAAGTAAAAGTCATAATTATATGTGCTAAGAAAGAATTGAGGTAAATTATATATATATATATATATGTGAATATATATATATATATATATATATATATATATATATATATATTTTAGTCCCTTGTTGTCTCATTTCCAAGAGATACTTATTTTTATTTTATTTTAGCGAGAGAATGAGTGAGTGCATGCAGGGGAGGGGCAAAAGGAGAGGGAGAAAGAGAATCCCAAGCAGGTTTCATGCTCAGCACAGAGCCCAATGTGGGGCTCAGTCTCAAAACCATGAGATCATGACCTGAATCAAAATCAAGATTTGGACACTGAAAACAACTGAGCCACCCAGGTGTACCACAAGAGACACCTAGTATTAACTGTATTCAATAAATATAACTAAACTGACCCATGTTAAATTTCTTGAAAAGCTTTCATTTAAATTTGATTTTAGAAAGTAAATGTTATTGCCTGCTGACCACAGGTACACTTAGATGCTTGGACTTATTTTCAGTTGGCAGTGGTTCATAAACATTTGAAGGTTTTGCTATCATCCAGTTTTTGCACCCCTGTATGTCAGTGAATGATCGTCCTCCAAACACTTAACGACATATGAATGTTTACTATTTAAAAGAATCCAAGGGGGTGCCTGGGTGGGTCAGTCATTTCAGCATCTAACTCTTGATCTCAGCTCAGTTTTGATCTCAGGGTCATGAGTTCAAGTCCTGCATTGGGCTCTACACTAAGCATGGAGGCTACTTTAAAAAAAAAAAAAGAATCCACGGTAAGTCCTTTTTATGAATTAAATCAACTTGTAACACTAAAATGGTTAATTTCTCTTTTAAGTTAAATTTTTGCTATTTTCTTACATGAGAATACATCTTTAATTGCTTTCTTACTTATGGCACTCTTTTTTCTTTTTCCTTTTTTTTTGACTTATAGCACGTTTGTTTCAATTTTTATTGAATCGCTCTTGATGAACGATTGTAGAGCATTTTATAAATAGCTAAATCAAGAAAATACTTGAATTTTTAAAATGAAGCTTTTATTTCTTCAAATGAGTTCTTTGCCCCTTTCTCTTTTCTTTTTCTGGAACCCCTTGAATGCAAGTATTATTACACTGGATGTTGTCCCACAGGTCCCTTAACCTAGTCTCACTTTTAAAGTTCTTTTTTCTTTTTGTTTTTCATCTTGGATGATTTCTACTACCCTGTCTTGCAAATTGTTGATCTGTTCTTCTGCATCTTTCTACCTGCTGCTGATTCCCTCTAGTGTATTTGTCATTTCTGTTATTGTATCCTTCAGCTCTGATTGGTTCTTTTTTATATTTTCTATCTCTTTGTTGATGTTATCACTGGATCCATTCATTCTCCTCCCAAGTTCACTGAGCATCTTTATGACCTTTACCTTGAACTCTTTATGAGGTACATCACTTATCTCTGTTTTTTTTTTCTTAGTTTTTTTTCTTAGTTTTGTTAGTTTTTTTTTTTTTTCTTAGGTGTTGTCATGTTCTTTCATTTGGAAGGTATTCCTCTGTGGCCTCAGTTTGTCTGACTTTCTATGTTTGTTTCTAAAATGGTTTCTTTCAACTTTTTCTCTCTTTTGAGTGGGCGTTGCTTTTGAACAATGTACATTAGTTATAAAGTCAAGGAAGAAGAGAATGTTTCTGTAAGTGTTGTCTAGTCATTTTTCTTGGTGGAGCTGTGACAGGTGACACTGGGTAGGCGGCAAGTAACACTGCTCTTCTCTTTCTAAATTCAGAACGCAGGAGACAGGGAGATGGAGAGAAACTTAGTAGCTTTATTACTAATACACACTAACAAATTGGAGGATATGATTTAGGTTATGTTAGCCACATTGGGCTTCCTCCCAAATTGGGCACGTCCCCACACAGTTGTAAATTGAGGAAACAAATGCTTGACCCCCACCCCGGGGGCCGGGTGCTTACCACAGAGCTGAGAGCAGACCCAAATTCATGTTACTGTGGGCAGGCACATCTTTTCAAAGAGGAGATTCAGAAACACATAAGCACTGCTTAGCTCCTTCTCCAAATTCACCCGTTAGGTAAGTCTCCCTTCCTGTCAGGAGGGAGAGAGAGATAAGTCCAAATGTGAGAAGTGAAGGTTCACCTATTATTTCTGACCAGATTTAAATTATAAATAAAGTGAATTGTGTCTTTTGTACATACCAACTAATGATGAGAGGTTAGACAGAAGCATGCTAGATGGGAAAGAGAAATCTGTTGGGTTTTAAATTTTGCTGTAAATAACCACACCATGGGTTCCCTCATTTGTTGATTGATTTTGATAAACCAAAATTTCTTGGGAAGAAATAAATCATTCTTTCAGGAAGAATTTCCTCAGTTTCAGCTTGCTTGCTTCACCTAAAGCTTCTCTCTCTCAAGTTCTCTGTCCTGTGGTTTAAAAAAGTTGTGCTTAAAAACTGACTGCTACTAAAAGGAGTTAACATAATTTCTGTTCCTTTATTTTTATTCATGACTTTAAAATTTGTAATTTAGTTAGAGAGCTACTATTGTGTGCCTCATACCTAATCATTTTTGAGCCACATGACAAAGTTTTATGTATTCGTTTTTCTGAGTTATACTTAAAATATACGTATTTTTCCTGACTATGAGGAAGTAACTGGCATAGAACTCTAGGCTTGGTAAGACCAGAAGTGTATTCCTGGTCTGCATCTAGTTGTTTTCATGACCTCAGGCAAAGTACACTCTCTCTGAGCCCTTTTTGTCTATTATGCAAAAGTCGGGATTTTGACTAAATTAGTGACTTTTATACCTTCAAAATAATTTTGTTTTCAAAGAATAGAACGTAATTTTTTTTTTTGCATTACACTGTATTGTGTAAAACAGAGAGAAGTAGAGCTGTCTAACTAAAGGAGAGATGGAGACTATGGCTGTGACTTCCTTGTCCCTCAATCCTGCAGTGTCCCCAACCGAACCTTAGATTTCTATGGGCCATATTTGAATGCTAACAGTAATGAGAAAATCCTTCTAATTAAAAATTCTTTAAAAATGTTCTTTGAATTAAAATTTGCTGATATATAGTTTTTCTGTGTATAATTTTCTCACCCTCGTATATCTCTGATAAATGGAATGGTATACATAAAAGTACACATGTGTCCTTATTCATGGACTTGAAAGCTATTTTCACCATCGAAACACAGTTTTCACCTAGAAATAAACATAAAGGTCACAGAGGTAAATATTTAGGAAAAGAGCTTTTGGGGAAAAGATGCAACATTACCTCGACAGTTCCTTAAGTCATGTCATGTAAAAAACGTGGTTTATATTTTATATCGTATTTATTAATGGTAATATAAAGTTGTTTGAATAAAGCCTTCCCCCGTCATCTGGTATTGAGTTATTAATTTTATAAGTCTGGTATAGTAATGTTGTCCCATTCATTTTATAAGCCTGAATATAATGCTATTGTCAAAAAAGTGTTATGGTTCCTCAAAAACTTAAAAATAGATATTCATTAATTCCACTACTGCGTATTTACCCAAAGAAAATGAAAACACTAATTTGAAAAGCTGTGTGCATCCCTATGTTTATTGAGACATTGTTTGCAATAACCAAAATATGGAAGCAACCTAAGTGTCCATCGATAGATGAATGGATAAAGAAGATGTGTAATATGTATACAATGAAATATACCTCAGCCATCAAAAAGAATGAGATCTTGCCATTTGTGACAACATTGATAGACCTAGAGGGTATTATGCTAGGTGAAATAAATCGGAGAAAGACAAATAAATACCATCTGATTTCACTTACATGTGGAATATAAAAAAACTAAACAAGTCAACAAACAGAATCATAACTACAGAGGACACATTGGTGGTTGGTATGGGGGAGGTGGGTAGAGGGTAAGGACAAAATAGGTGAAGAGGAGGAAGAGGTACAAATTCCAGTTATAAAATAGGTAAGTCACAGGAATGAAGAACACAGCATATGAAATATCCTCAATAATATTGTATTAATGTTGTATGGTGACAGAGGGTAACTACACGTACGGTAGTGAGCATAGCATAGTGTCTACAATTGTCCAATCTGAATTTGTATACTGAAATTAGTGTAACAGTGTCTGTCAACTATACTTCAATTAAAAAAAGGTATTAGGGAAAATAGTTTCTGAAAATATTGGGAAACATGTCAGCCAAAACATTTGTCCTCACACCTACATTTGTAAAGACATTGGAATCCTTATCACCAGTGTTGATTCTGTTCAGTACACTATTTTGGAGCCCGTTTGGGGCATTCAGGGAGAGGCTACCTTGCATAAGAAAGATCTAAATAAGAACATTCTCGATAGGAACACTTGTAATATACAGTTGACCCTTGACCAACATGGTTTCGAACTGTGCGGGTCTACTTTACTTACACATGGATTATTTTTGGATACTGTATAGTACTGTAAGTGTATTTCCTCTTCCTTCTGTTTTTCTCAATGTCATTTTTTTGCCCTGGCTTATTCTACTGTACAACACATGTACGAATCGACTGTTTATGTTACCGGTAAGGCTTCCGGTCAACAGTAGGCTATTAGTAATTAAGTTTTGGGGGGATGAAAAATTATATGCAGGTTTTTGACTGCACCGCAACCTCTGTGTTATTCAAGGGTCACCTGTAGTTGGAAATATTCGTACACATTTCATAAGTAAGTAGATGACCATAACTTTAATAAGTCAAGTGTTTCCAAACTGGGTCCTAATTTGGAGAAAGGAAACAAGTTACAATTGAAAATTGTATATTGTTTTCCTTATCTCTAATTGAGAAAGTTATAAATCAGAAGCTAAGCTTGAAAACTGTTGTAACCCTCTATTTTTCCTTTCTTCAAAGAGATTTTCTGAAATCTTTGTGTGCATATGAAAAGAAATAAGTGTTTTAGTCATAATACAGATAGCAAAATATTATTACTCAATTTTTTGCCAATAGAATTTCCACATGACAGTATGACAGTCCCACATTCTTCATTTTATATGTATTTAAGAGTCAGTCCTGAAAAATTAATAGCAAAAGCATTGCTTCAAATTTTGTTTTTCTAAAAGTGAAAGAATGGAAAGCCCATTTAAGGAACAATTCATTAAGGTAAAAAACTGATTGAACTTTCATAAATGGCAGGTTTTCTAATCATTTCCAAGTAATAATTCAGTATACAATATAATTCTTGTTTAAACTTTTTTGTACCAGTAAGATCAAACATCACCTTTCAGAGATTATACACATTCAATAGATCAATATTAATTGTGCTTTTTAGCAGATTCACTTAAATGGCATTATATATACGTATACACACACACACACACACACACATATATATATATACACACATATATACATGTGTGTGTATGTATGTATGTATGTATGTATCTGTTCTCAATTATCTAAAACTAACATAAAATAGGTAGGAATTTATTTTATTCATGTGATTGTCTTTCTATGTAAGCAATCCCTAACTTCGGTTTAATCTCTACAAGTATTGTTTCAAGACCACATGTCGTAAGCTATATATAATTCCTACAATGTCTTTTGTTTACCTTACACATTCTAAATAATATTTGACTTATTTCAGATGCAGCGGGAGTTGGAGAAAGCAGTAACCAGAGCACCAGAAGAAGGTATGTTGCCAAAAATGTATGAAGTTAGATATCATTGATTTCTGAAATAAACTATAAATAGTAAATGGCATCCCTTTCTATTGTTTGGATAATGGATGCTGCATTCACATTTTTTTTGTACATATCTAATAAAAAATGTAAAAACATGAGCATAATGAAGAACACACTTCTTCCTCATTTAGTCCTCATGTTTCATAGCTCTTTTAAAATCCCCCAAAAGTCTAGGGGCACCCAGGTGGCTCAGTCGGTTGGGCGACTGATTTCAGCTCAGGTGGGTTCAGACCCTACACAGGGCTCTGTGCTGAAAGCTCGGAGCCTGGAGCCTGCTTCATATTCTGTGTCTCCCTCTCTCTGTGCCCCTGCCCGCTTGTGGTTTGTCTCTCTCTCAAAAATAAATAAACGTTAAAGAAGTTTTTTTCAATCTCCCTAAATCTATATATCTGTTATTATTTCTGGCGATAATCTTCCTTCACTGGTGCCATCCCTATGGAACTGTCAACCTGCACAAGTCTCAGAAAAGGTGTGCTTTATCAAATTGTTGTTTCCGCTAGTGATAGAAGACCCAAAAAGCCAAAGTCGTCTTAGTAATGCTTGGTTAAGTAATTAGAGGTCATATAGCTGTCACTTGACAGGTAACGGGTTTCAATCTTCACTCACTGACTTTGTCATTGCTTTTGCCCTTGGGAAAAACTTTAAATTCCTTAGCATGGAATGAAAACACCCAAATCAGTTTGCTTCTTGCCAGATTATTCAGCCTTGTCTCACTATTTCCCTACTCTGCTGCTTTGCTCTAGCACCTTCTCAAACTAAACTACTCATAATTGCACAAGTGTTCTTCCTCACTTCTAGCTCTTTGTATGTGCTTCCTCCCTCTACCTAGCATACTCTTTCCTTGTCCTTCAGGTGTCAGATTACATATCACCTTCACCAAAAAGCAGACAATATTGACGCAAAACTGGGATGTCCCTTCTGTGTGTTCCAGTAGTGCTGTGTTTTATACCTGTCACTTACATCTGTATATCAAGGAAGGTCCTGTTCAGAAATGTTGGGAAATGCCTGTTTGATGTTTCAGTTTATAGTTTATGATTGTTCAGGGTGGACTGTGTCCTCATCTTGTAATTTCACCTTGTAATGAAAAAACCAGAAACTCTGATATTTATCCACAATAGCAATTAATTCAGTGTGCAACCCTGAGCAAAATATATTTAGTACTAATCTTGGGTTTCATATTGCAGTTGTACGTAGTTATTTTTCAATTTTCTTAACACCTGTTCATAAAGGCCCCAACTTTCTTTTGTTCTTTTTCTTTTCTTCTTTTCTTTTCTTTCTTTTTTTTTTAAGGACTTGTAGTGAAAAGTATTTTGGAGAAAGAAGATAATTCTTTCTTTTCCTTTTCAGCTGCTACCGAATTTGAACGAGGATCCTGTAGAACTCCTTTAGTATCTACTGATGATTCAATTCTAAATCAAGATCCAGTATGGAAAGCGTCACGAGAATATGTACAGATTTTGAACAAAAAATATATGATTTGAAAAATAAATAGAAAAAATTTACTGGATGCTTACAAAACATTGTCCACTATATGGAAAAATCTTGATTAAAGGAAAATGTTTTTGTGTCACATGTGTGTAATGAAAATCTGTATAATATTTTAAACTATGTTTCTTGGCATCTCATTAAATTTTAAGCACATTTTGTACGTGGAAAGCAGCACTAGAGGGTTTGACATACATCAGACTGTTCCACTCCCTGCTGTTTGCACAGCACACAAACAAACAAGTTGTCATTAATACTTCAGTAGTGTTCATGGATGGCTTTTTTGTATTTTCCAATTTTTTATCACTATATGTGGGCCTAAAGATTTAGACATTAGTTTGATGTATTCCTGCTATGGCTATTGCCAATGTTTGTACATATTACAATTTTTTATAGTGCCATAAAACCTATTTATAATTTTAATTGTCAACACTGATTCATAGCTCTTTCCACATGGAGAAATAAAATTTGCATAAGGCTTTTCACCTTTTCTATTTATTTATTTATTTATTTAGTTAGTTATTTTTTAT
Source organism: Panthera tigris (assembly GCF_018350195.1). Taxonomy (NCBI): domain Eukaryota; kingdom Metazoa; phylum Chordata; class Mammalia; order Carnivora; family Felidae; genus Panthera; species Panthera tigris. Next base: position 5,536 of record NW_024962177.1, on the reverse strand, counting down.
TTGCTTTTTGGAAACAAAGTTAGAGAAAAGAAAAAATAGAGAAACAAAAGAAAAAAGAACTGCCCCTCCCCCACCCCAGAGCCATTTGCAAGTAAATTGCTAACGGGATGCCTGATTCCTGTAGCATTTAAATCCTACAAGTCAGTACATTCCACATAACTACCATACAACCTTCACAATCAGAACATTAACTCTAATACACTTGTCGCTTGAACAATGGGGTTAAGGGCTCTGACCCCTGCCCCCCACAGTCAAAAAGCCATGAACAACTTTTGACCCCCAGAGACTTAACCACTGCTACTACCAGTGGTCTTTTGTATATGATATGTATCGTACTATATTCTTAATGTAAGCTACAGAAAAAAAATACCATGAAGAAAATTATAAAAGAAAATACATTTCCAGTACTGAAAAAAAAATGTGTAGTCAGTGCACCCATCAAAACTCTTTTGTTCAAGGGTTCAGTATAATTCTATCATTTATTCCTCATAATTCTTTTTAAGTTTGCTCACTTATCTGTAGTATACGTGATACCAAGGAAGGTCCTGTTCAGAGCCATGTATTGAATGCAGTTGTGTGTCTTTGTCTCTTTCACTCTAGAACAGTTCCTTTGTCTTTCCTTGACTTTCATGACTTTTAACCTTTTGACGAGTAAATTCCAGGAATGTGCAATGTCTTTCAATGTGGATTTTTCTTAGGTTTCCTTACGGTAAAATTCAGATCATACATTTTTAGCAAGAGTATCACTACAACCTACTCTTTTCATTGCATCCTCTCATGTGACCTACAATTTTGATTTGTCCCAATACTGGTGATGTTAATGTTGGCCAGCGGAGGTAGTATCTGCCAGGTTTCTCGCCTGGAATGTTAACTTTCCACTTTCCAATTAGTTAGTATTTTGTGGGGAAGTACTTTGAGACACGTACACATATCCTTTCTCAGACACCCTGTGCCAGGCCACCTCTTCTGCAGATGGTTTGCCCCCCTGCAGGTTCTGAAAACCCACGCTGGGCTATTCTTCCCCTGTGCAGATGCCTCCCCACCCTGTCCAGTCTGTGATACTTCATTATTCTATATCATTCACTTTTCAGGGATGCTCTCACTTGAGCTCCAACACTGTGCAGGGTGACTGTCCCACACGTAATGCCTTCCCCATTCTGTCTAAGCTCCAGCACCTCACTCTGGACCCCCACAACTCCATGCCTCTGTTTCTAGGACTGGAAACTAAACTGTTGGGGATGAGAAAGAAGAAAGGAAGGAAGGGCTCCACAGGTCTTCTTTAATCAACTTGGCAAGCTCTCCAAAGCCGTTTCTCATTGGAATTGCATTGAATCTGCCAATAGTTTGTAAGGAAAGACATTTCTTATACTGATTTTTCCAAACAACTAGTCTTTTAATTGTCTAAGCTTATTCCCCACAATATATTGTTTCTTACTCGAGTGTTTTATCTGCAGATTCCTTTGGATTTGGGGCATGCAGCGACATATAATCTATAAATAGTGGCATTTGGGGTTCTTTCCAATTCCTAGAGCTTTCATTTTTTTTTCTTTCCTACTACAAGAATGACGTTGAGTAAATGTGAGGATAGTGAGTGTTCGTGTCTTCTTGAAATTGCAACATGTAAAAGTAGTTTTCTACAACTATGTAGATAGTGGGGTTTTTTAAAGTGTATATCTTTTATCAGTCTCTTGGGTTTGCTCTTGCCGTTTACAACAGAGCACCATCAACACAGTGTCTTACAGCCACACACATGTATCTCACATTTTTATGGGTCAGAAGCTGAGCAATGGCTTAGCTGGGTCCTTTGTTCAGGTTCTCACAAGGCTGTACCCAAGGTGTCCGCTAGACGGCCCTTCCCCATTTGGGTGCTTCGATGGGGAAGAATCTGCTTCCAAGCCCATTGCGTTTGTTTTTAAGAGAATTTCCTTGTGACTGTATGACTGGACTCATTTCCACAGCTCTTTGCTAGTCGGCTAGTTGGAGGCTTAGGTCCTAAGCGTTCCCAGACACTTGTCTTAGTCCTTTTGGGATGCTCTAACAAAATGCCATAGGCTTACGAAAAAAAGTTTTATTTTTCACAGTTCTGGAGGCTGGGAAGTCCAAAATGAAGGCACTGGCAGATTCAGTGTCCAGCGATGGCCTGCTTCCTGGTTCATGGACGCTGGTCTTGCTCCTTGGCACAGGCCAAGGGAGCTCTCACAGCCCTCCTTTATAAGGGCACTAATCCCATTCATGAGGGCTCCACCTTCATGACTTAATCACTTCCCAAATCCCCCACTTCTAAATACTATCACGTTGAACATGAAGATTTAACACATGAGTTTCGGTGAGTGGGGACACAAATATTCAGCCTAGAGCAAGGCTGTTCCTTGTTCGTGGCCACGTAGACTTCCTCGATATGGCCGCTGAGTTTAGGAGGCCAGCAAGGGGAATGTCACTTCAGAGAAGGCTCAGTCCTCCTCAAAGGGTGTTCACGTGATCAGATCAGGTTTGCCTAGCATAATCCTCCTTTTGGTTGACTTTGAATTAACTGAATTAATTATGTCTGCAACAGTCCTTTACATTTGCCATATTCTAATAGCTAAAGTCAAGTCACAGATCTTAAGAGAAAAGAATTATAAAGAAAAGGTGACAACGCTAAAGGGCAGATATTATGGGGTCACTTAGGGTCTTTCTGCTACAAGTATATTGAGGAAGTTCCCTTATAATACTAGTTTTCTAAGTTTTGTCATGAATGACTATTGAATGCTAACAGATGTTTATTTCACATCTATTGAGATAGGTTTTTTTAACTGTTTATTTTTGAGAGAGACCAAGCAAGCCAGCAGGGGAGGGGCAGAGAGAGAGGGAGACAAGATCTGAAGCAAGCTCTGCACTGACAGTGGCGAGCCCAATGCGAGCTCCACGTGGGGCTGAAACTCACACACTGTCAGATCATGACCTGAGCCTAAGTTGGATACTTAACCGGCTGAGCTACCCAGGCACCCTGTGATAAGTTTTTAAAATATTTGTGAATGGGGGGAGGGGCCAAGATGGCGGAACAGCATGGAAGTTTTGTGCGTGTCTCACACCCATGAAATACAGCCAGGCCAACACGAAACCATCCTACACACCTAGAACACTGATTGGAGGACTAACACAACAATCTGCACAAGCTGAACCACAGAATTCAGCAGGAATTTACCCCAAAAGAATGAGCATGAAGAAACGACAGCCAGGGATTTAACCAACACAGATAGAAGCAAGCTGTCTGACCCAGAATTTAGAATCACGATAATAAGAATATTAGCTGGGGTCCAAAATAGATTAGAACCCCTTTCTGCAGAGATGAAAAAAGTAAAAAATAGCCAGAATGAAATTAAAAATACTACCACTGAGCTGCAATCACGGATGGATGCAGTGGCGGCAAGGAGGGACAAGGCAGAACAGAGAATCCGCGATATAGAGGACAAAGTTATAGGGAATAACGAAGCAGAAAAAAAAAAGAGGGAGATTAAGGCAAAAGAGCACGATTTAAGCATTAGAGAACCAGTGACTCATTAAAAAGGAACAACATCAGAATCATAGGGGTCCCAGAAGCGGACGAGAGAGAGATAGGGGCATTAGGGTAATGTGAGCAAATCATAGCGGAAAACATGTACGAAAGCTGGGGAAAGACACAGACGTCAAAATCCAGGAAGCACAGAGGACCCCCATTAGATTCCACAAAAACTGACCATCAACAAGGCATATCATAGTCAAATTCACAAAATACTCAGGCAAGGAGAGAATCATGAAAGCAGCAAGGGGAAAAAAAAAAGTTCCCTAACGTAAAAGGGAAGACAGATCAGGTTTGCAGCAGACCTACCCACAAAAACTTGGCAGGCCAGAAAGCAGTGGCGGGATATATTCAGTGTGCTGAATCAGAAAAATATGCGGGGGCGCCTGGGTGGCTCAGTCGGTTAGGCGTCCGATTTCTGCTCTGGTCATGATCTCACGGTCTGTGAGTTTGAGCCCCCAGTCAGGCTCTGTACTGACAGCTCAGAGCCTGGAGCCTGCTTCGGATTCTGTGTCTCCCTCTCTCTCTGCCCCTCCTCTGCTCATGCTGTCTCTCTCTCTCTCTTGCTCTCTTTCTCTGTCAAAAATTAATAAACATTAAACAAATAAAATAAAAAATAAATGCAGCCAAGAATTCTTTATCCAGCAAGGCTGTCACTCAAGATAGGAGAGAGAAAATGTTTCCCAGACAAACAAAAATTAAAGGAATTTGTGACCACTAAACCAGCCCTGCAAGGAAATTTTAAGGGGGACTCTCTGAGGGAAGAAAAGATGAAAAAAAATTACACATACATACATACATATATATACATATACATATATATATATACACATATACATATATATGTATACACAGATACATATATGTATCCGTAGATATATACCAAAAGCAACAAAGATTAGAAAGGACCAGAGAACACCACCAGAAACTCCACGTGTACAAGCATCATAATGGCAATAAATTCATATCTTTCAGTACTCACTCTAAATGTCAATGGACTCAATGCTCCAATCAAAAGGCATAGGGTAACAGAACGGATAAGGAAACAAGGTCCATCTATATGCTGTTTCCAGGAGACCCAGTTTAGACCTAAAGACACCTTCAGATTGAAAATAAGGGGATGGAGAACCATCTATCATGCTAATGGTCAACAAAAGAAAGCTAGAGTAGCCATACTTATATCAGACAATCTAGATTTTAAAATGAAGACTGTAGCAAGAGATGCAGAAGGGCATGATGTCATAATCAAGGGGTCTATCCACCAAGAAGACCTAACAATTGTAAACATTTATGCGCCACATGTGACAGCACCCAAATATGTAAATCCATTAATCACAAACATAAAGAAACTCATCGATAGTAATACCATAATAGTAGGAGACTTCAACACCCCACTCACAGCAATGGACAGATCATCTAATCAAAACAATCAACAAGGAAACAATGGCTTTGAATGACACACTGGACCCGATGGACTTAACAGATATATTCAGAACATTTCATCCTAAACCAGCAGAATATACATCCTTCTCCAGTGCACACGGATGTTCTCCAGAAATAGACCATAGTTACTGGGATCATAAAATCAGCCACTAAGTAAGTACAAAAAGATCGAGATCATACCGTGCATATTTTCAGACCACAACACTATGAAACTCGAAATCAACCACAAGAAACAATTGGGAAAGGTAACACATACTTGGAGACTGAAGAACATCCTACTAAAGAATGAATGGGCCAACCAAGCAGTGAAGAGAGGAAATTGGAAAAGTATATGGAAGTCAATGAAAGGGATCACACCACAACCCAAAACCTCTGGGACGCAGCAAAGGTGGTCATAAGAGGAAAATAGATAGCAATCCAGGCCTTCCTAAAGAAGGAAGAGAGATCTCAGATACACAACCTAACCTTATGCCTTAAGGAGCTGGAAAAAGAACAGCAAATAAAACCCCAAACCAGCAGAAGACAGGAAATAATAAGGATTACAGCAGAAATCAA